>NC_083649.1:8300405-8600405 GCF_963576545.1 Limanda limanda | reverse complement strand
GGGTTGGGGTGGGGGGGTTGGCCGGGCTCCCATGGTCCCAGTTCAAGGGGAAACTTCTGGTCTGGCTGATCTCTCTTGAAAGTGAATGGGCACTCGTGTTTGGAGTCGTAGGAGCAGCGATGGCGGCATAATGTGCCTCATGTCCACAGCAGCAAGGCACATGGCAGACACAGAGCAATTCAGGACAGACGTAGGGTGAGGGTACTATTCAGCTTTGATGCCAAGTGTTACAGAGTCAGAGCTTGACATAAATGAGTAGGTGTGAGTGTGAGTAATGTGCAGGCTGTCAGATGGAGCTAGCACAACAAAGTAATCCTTACTTCCCTCTGTGCGCCTGCAGCCATTTTCAAAGGTACGAGTGCGTGTGTTTCTATTTTGTCTACGCATGCATGGTATTCCATAGAAAAACTGGCTCGAGAACAACCCGTTCTTCCAGTTAAGAGTGACGTGTGTGCTGTCTGCTTTGCAAATGGAGTAACACCCACTCCGGCTCACCTTTGCTTCAGATACCAGCACAAACTGAGCTGCATACAAAGGCCATTCTATTCTGGCGTTTGGCACAGAGTCATTAAGTCCCTTGTGTCCTTCTGTTAAAACCGACCTGCCAGCGAAAAGTCAGTGATAAACAGTTAACTCTTAAATGATGTGTTTCCTAAAGAACTTATCTCCAGACATGAAGCTGAAATACTTTATCTGAATACATATTTTCCTCCTAAAACACACTATGCTTGTGTGTAAGTGTTGAATGTTCACTTCTTCGCAGGTCATACAAAAGTCCACACACCCAAATAGGATGTGAAAAACATGTCTCTAGTGTCCTCCACAGTTACACCCATATCAATACAATTGAATTTGAAAACACAACACTGTTGCTACGGTTCCTGCCCTCTGTACTTCCCTGGAGGTTTTACAACCGACAACTTTGGAAATGTTGTTGGGTTTACTCTGAAAAATCTGGCAGTGTTTCGCTGTATGGAAACGTAGAAATTACCCAGTCATCCGCCTTCGCTTTGCGTTTGGCTCTTATCAGTCTTGACTCAAAACATTGCCAAATCTTACGGTCACTAATGGTTCCACCTCGTTATCGGCCCAAGGAAAGAAACATCTGCTCTGACTTTTCACCATTGCTGCTCCTCATGTGTATTATTAAATGAACAGAAGACAATCTGCTTCCTGTGCCCAGTCTACCTGCATTGTGATATGTATTTGTATGTATATGTATATATTTTCAGGTTTGCCCGTATTTCTTAGCTAAAATAATGTTAAAATCAATACATATAGCCCAAAGATATACAGCTGCCTTCACAAGTGCTTGGAAATGTCTGATTGGACAGAGATCATGTATAATTACAGAGCTAAGACGCTGGTGTGGAAAATACTGTTTTATTAGTAAAACTGTAGCCCATCTTCCTAGAAATCAAAGGATACCATGGTCTGACTGATTTAAAGAACCGCAAAAGAGGAAGAGAAACCTGAGTTGTCAGGGATTAGATAAAAAGCCAAATAAAATCCTCCGTTTACTGCACTTTACTAAGAAAAGTTTTCTTTCTGGAATCTGCCAGTAGCCTTATCTCATTTGTTTGATTTCCTGGTCAACTGAGGCATCTGTGTGGTGTGACATCACAAATTGCGTTAGCAAATATTCCACTCAGACTTTGTCATTCAGCATGAACTCATGTAAATCATGAATGCAAACAGTGAGTTGCCCAGTTTCCAGTTTACGTGCTCCTTTAAGATAACAGGTTTCTAATGGAAATTCTGCACTAGCACTAATAATGTTCCCAATCATTTCTCTAACTGCATGTACAGTATCCGTCTCAGTTTTTCACCGGGCTTTAATTGTACAGACGAACTCTGGCATCTTGATATCGTCTCTAGTCTTATAATTGGCATTCAAAGGATGTTACGGGAAGGGGAACTTTGCATAAAGCTGCAGAATATGGCTGCAATTTTCCTTTCCATATGATTTAAATAGATATAAAACAAAAGCACTCAAGTGAAAGAAAACACACACTCTCTTCTCTGTACGTCTAAATATTGAGTAGAAACAGAGTGTGTGAGTGTGTGTGTGAGTGGGGGGGGGGGGGGGTTGTTTGACTAGCTAATAAAAGGAGTCTTTCAGCTTCACTGGAAACAATTTCCAGCCGAGGGGACATTTATATTAAAGCCTTGCCTTGCCAGCATAGACTCATTGTGTGTGTGTGTGTGTGTGTGTGTGTGTGTGTGTGTGTGTGTGTGTGTGTGTGTGTGTGTGTGTGTGTGTGTGTGTGTGTGTGTGTGTGTGTGTGTGTGTGTGTGTGTGTGTGTGTGTGTGTGTGTGTGTGTGTGTGTGTGTGTGTGTGTGTGTGTGTGTGTGTGTGCGCGTATCAGAGCAGACAGCCATCAAGAGTCGACAGTCCTTCTTCCTGATGCATTTTGGGAACAGGCTGCCATTTCTAAATCAGTGCTTAAGTCTGTGCAGATATCTGAACGACCTGTGCCAGCGAAGTCCGTCAGTTCATCAGACAGACAATACTTACTGAGGGAATTAGAAGGTCAGTGTTGAGACTCTTAGGGTCCCAGACTTGACACACATGATCCGCAGAGCAGTCCAGAGGTCAAGCCTCATCAGCCGGATGTTCCAGCAGGATCAGCCGGCCTCACTTTCAGGACTTTAACCCAGACTTTTACTCTGCTGTGGCTGGCAAAGAGAAAATATCAAATTTTCGTGGTTTGGTTTTCACGCCGTGACTCTCTTCTGGTTGTTGTGGATTAGAGGGGGCCCAATTAATTATTTCTTACATAATCAAATAATCAGCTACTTTTTGTGGTTTATCGATTGATTTTTCGTCTTTCAAATATTGGTAAAATCAGATTGAATACCAACCTCATCAGCCTTTTTTGAAAGCCAAAGATGTTCAGGCTTTTTGTCTTATGAATCAAACAAAAAGACATTTGAGGAGCTGGGATTTTTGCTTCACAAATGAGTTGAAACACTTGAAACATTAGTATAGAAGTTGTTGAAAGCTAAATATTAGCGAGACGATTTTGGATGAAAATAAAATACTGTCGAGCTGAGTCAACTTAACAAGTCAATATAGTATTATAAAATACAATATAATATAAAACAAAACTATAACATTGTTACACTATCCACAACAGTTATTTTACATTTTTTATCGAAGAATTCACCAGAATGGCGGAAGAAGTGGCTCCTTAGCAACTCTATCAACCGACTCGTAGCGGAGCAACAGTTGCTAGGTAACCGTCTCAAAACATGTGTGTCATATCTAAAGCCTTCATCCTCAGCTGGTAACTCAAACCAGCTTCAATATCATGGCTTTTAGTGGTTTTCCACTATTTGAACACTATAGACTGAGGTAATCTTTCTCATTTCGTTCGACTCTGTGAACACACCAAGACAAACTCCTGTGTGTTGGGCCGTGATAGTGATCCTAATGCCGGAGCAGCGCCAAAGCTCATGGTGAGCAGGATGATCAAACATACATTGTGTACTTGATATTATTTGAGTTTTTCGACTGTAATGGCAAGCTTGAAAATCATTTTTTGGGAAATGCATTTTGCAGAGAGGTTGTCGGGATATCAGAGGAAAGCGTAACAGGGAGATGGATGGTTAAGAAGCCAATTAGCCTTTTCTTGGCAGCTTCTCTTCTCTTATGAGGCTGAGATCACCGAGGAGTTAAAGATATATTGCGATGATAAGGGTAGTGTATCTGTGTGTGTGGGTGTGTGTGTGTGTGTGTGTGTGTGTGTGTGTGTGTGTGTGTGTGTGTGTGTGTGTGTGTGTGTGTGTGTGAATAGCAAGCATGGTGAGGGTATATTTGGCCTTCATGCTGTCCTGCACAAATTTGTCAGTGCATGTTGGACGCTACGGAGCACACTGTCTATGAATGTCCCTAATGATCCCGGCAGGGTTTGTGCATGTGTGTGTTTCATGTGCACGTGTGTGTGTGTGTGTGCGTTCTCATCAGAATGAGCGAGCAGTAATGAAGCATTGGACCTTGGACTGGAATGATTTAGGGGTTTTCATCTGTTTTTCCTCTGTTTCATGTAATGAGGAAGCTTTGGTTTATCTGAGGGGAAGCAGGAGAACTTACTTACGCAGATGACATCAGATATTGACCTATGATTGAATTCAAATTATGTTTGATCATTTGACTATGTTCAACAAAAGCAGCAGTCTTTCCCTGGCTCTGTATCAGTATCAGTAATCTAGGCTAGTGAGTTTGAAAGCTCGCTTCTTTGTGCGTGAGTAAGGCTGGCATATTTTGGCTAAGTTTAGCTGACTTCCATTTAGCTTGGCACGTATTCGCTCAGTCAGCTGATCGGAGTATAATTACAGTTCATAGTACAGTGTGATTTAAGGCTCTCAAGAACCAGTAAGGCAGCTAGATAGCGGGTACTCTAATCCTTTCTTAATGTTTAATCTAAATTTCTCAGTGTTGAATAAACAGGGTCGTATCTGTGAAGCCAAAGTGTGCTTCATTTTCAAACGGTTAACCTTTTTATCCTGGCAAACATCTTAATTATGTTCACGTAACTGGCCTACCCTTAAACAGCAGCCCCCCCTCTCATGTGATGATATCATCGGTATCCATGATTTTTCTGCCTTGGTGTGGAATAATGTTTGTCAGAGATCCCCCCTCCCCCCACAGTGTAACTGGCTTCCTGCACTGTCTCCCCAGCGAGGCTGCCTTTTTCCTGTCGCACACAACACAAACAACCAGTGGCTACATCAGATCTCCAGCAGACGACAATGGAAAGAAACAGACAACAAAACATCGAGCAAACCACTTGAAATGCAGGCCTTACGTACTGCAAACACAAACACTAAGATGTTTTTTTACCGTCTTAAAAATAAAGTGATCACCGTCCAGACTTCTTAATCTGTATGCTTATGCAAACTCACCTGAGAACACACAACGCAACCCTACAGGTACACTGTGCTGATGTTAACAGTCAGTTGCTTAGTTACAGACATACTACCAACCAGAAAACACAATTGGGAAAGTTTTTTTAAAATTTTGAGCTGATGATGCAGTGGAGTTCTTTGCAACGATTGGCGTTCATCGGGGAAAGTGGAGTTGTGACTGACAAGAACCGATCAGGAAGTGAATGTGGATGACGGCATCAATATTTCCAAATGTCTTCTATCCGTCCAGATTGCAACACAGCTTCCCAGATTTCAAAATAAAAACCGGTCCAGCAGCGTTTACAAACTCTGGACTAGTGTGGACACCAGGCGTTAATGTGAAAAAACAGTGCTGCATTTTCAAAACTAAAACATAGAGAGGATGGATCCGGCAGTTTTTGTCTGTTGATAATGTAAAACGTTCACTTGGATGTGAATCTATGACGTTGTCTAGTTTCCATTCAGACTGCTAGAACAAGGGAATTCTGCGGGCTTGGCAGTCTCACGCTCTAATTACTGAATCCATAGTGTTGCAGTCATGAACCGTCATGTAACGTGCGGACCAATTAGTAGATATGGCTGCAACAAACTCTTATACAAGAGCACAAATTGCCTTTAAAGTAACAAAAAAGCTGAGTCTTAAAGTACAATGACAATGAAGGATGTTGCATTATCATGAAGGATTCTGGCTGCTCTTTGCACTACAATTCTGCAACTCTGCAAACTTCAGTGTCTGTTGTGTTGCTTTACAAGACTTAGTGCTAGTTGTATTATTGTAACTGTGTCTGATGTGTGTGAATATTTTGGGTGCAAACTGCCAGGCGACTCTAGATGGAAATTTGGTTTAAGAACGTGTTTGTGTTTGTTATGTTCAGTATTTCACTTGCATGTAAGCCCGCATCTATTCCTGTCTCTGCATGCAGCTTCATTGCCGAATAGGCCCCAGAAAATGCAATGTGTGCGCACGTTCATGTGTGCGAGTATGTGTGTGGTAATAATACCCCTGGTTGTTTCTGTCCAGTGCCATCTGGTAAATTCCAGCACAGAGGACGTTCTAGTTTGCCAGCAGTCTCTGTGTGCCTCTCTCTCTCTCTCTTGCTTGCCCTCTCCCTCCTCATACACACACATGTAGACGCACACTTATTCTCCTTCACACACATGGCATCGCGTCAGCTGTGACTGCAGGGCAATGCTCTTTTCTGAAGGAGAAAGGGAAATGCTCTAGCTGCCATTCCTCCTCTCTCTCGCTCTCTCTCTCTCTCTCTCTCTCTCTCTCTCTCTCTCTCTCTCTACCTTACTCTTACATTCAGTTTATTCTTTGAATTAAGACGTTGTCATCTAAGTAAAGAAAAAACTGGGGTAGCTATTGTGTTTGGATCCTCAATATGAGCTTTATTGTGCAGTTATCGTTTATGATCGGAAAACATCCAGAATAACAACGTATCAGAAACTGAGGAGCAGAATCGGATTCATACCCGACAACCATGCACTGTGACATAATCGTTTTCTGGACTCAAACAGCAACACATGCTCAGACACTTTGTAATTTATCTTTCTATTTACCCTCAACAAAAATGAGGCCACATTTTTTTTACCAGCAGTAATAAACATTGATAATAAATATTATATTACGGGTTTGTTGACTTACTTTATCTTTCTGCATCTTCCTCCATCAAACCTATAACAACCAAAACTGCACAAACAGAGAATAGTCAACTAATTACTATTGGTTTTAGAGCTGCAGGTGATTATTTTATGATTTTATTATGGATTTGTAATTTAAACTAATGATGAACATTTTTATCAAAAGGTTTGTGACAAAAATGTTTGACAAAAAACACAAATCCAATAAAACTGAATGAATTGAATAATTCCTAATGCAGCATTTTGCTTTGCTAATATCTTAAATGATTCAAATTTAGCTTCTGTTGATTAAAGTTAATTAAAATAATAATTTCAGCTCTACTTTGCCTGGATAGTCGCAGGGGCCAGCTGTAAATGTAAAAACGCCTGAAATCAATTCATCTGCAAAGAAGTAATAAATGTCAGTTTCCTCTTGTAGATGAAAACAGGGAAAAGCTTGTGCTGGAAAAGGACAACCTGAAAGGTTATAAATCAAGCTAATCCTGACTGCAGGGCATCAACTATACACGGCCAGGGAGACCACCAAGGAAAGAGGATGGGGGTGGTCGGTGTTTAGAGACAGAGGAGGGAGGACGGGGGAGACAGAGGTCACCACAGAGTAGGTAGTTCTCTCGGGTGCGAGGGGGGGGAGAGAACAACATGGAGACGCTTTATTTGACTGCAGTGCTTTCACATAGCGGGGGGTCAGGAAAGCATGGGGAGGAAGTCACATTGGTGAGACACCCTGGGATGGAAGCGGGGGTGCAGTGAGAGGGGGAGCGGGGGGTGAGGAGGACAGAGCTGCTGCAGAGCAAATGGGAGGACGAAGGAGGAGAAGGACAGGAGGTCCTTTCATCAAAGCCTTCACCGGGGATCATCAACCCTCTGTGTGGTCCCCTCACACCAGCAGCAGGCCGACATGTGGCATGTTGGCCTTTGAGCTTCTACTGGTTTTTGCAGAGTTCCTGAACTGGCAGAATGAAGACGATGAGGCAGACCAGAAAACTGAAATACTCCCAGAGGAAAACAAAGCAAAATCTTGCACAATTAAAGATTATTATAATTCTAAGTCTATTAGAATAGTTTGACATTTATATGTGTTATCTCTTTTACACTTTAAATCGCTGCCGGTCCCACTCTAGTGATTTATCAATAGCTTAGAGGGTGGGCCGGAAATGTCACCCCTCTTACCCCGAGGCTTCCTGATCAACCGGTAACACCAGTGTGGCGACGGGAACAATGCTATTTGCTCTGCTGGACCAATTTCAGCCGTCGGTTGGTGGATTCCCCGTCACCGGGTGACGTTGGTTCTTCAAAGGAAATAAAAAGCCAAGGATGCAAATGAGGCGTTTCAGGAAGTTCAGGAGGAGTTTTCTCCCTTCGCTTGCGGACTTTGGTAACAGAGCAGAACTTTCACATGGACAAACAACCCACACAACTAAGGAAAAGGAAAACCCCCAAAATATAATTCTTTGTTGGTTTTGTTAAATCAACACTCTGACTTTCTTTAATTTCTCGTGAGTATTTGTCTTGAAATAATATTGAATTTACAAACTGTTCTGTTGTAGAAGTGAACAGATGTGTGGTGTCTCTACTTGTTTCCTGAGGCAGTTCTGTTTTAAGTCAATTTTCTCTCCATTCACCAGACACATGTACTGTAACTATCCATTTTGCTAGTAAATTAGGTTAGGGGTAGATATTTGACTCAGGACATCATGCGGCTGCAGTTCCTCCTTAACAGCACACGGCCTATCCGGCCCACAAAGTTGGTCTTCTTGGCCGTGTAGATTGTGGTTTAACCAAAATGAGATGGTTTGGTCAGGATTTCTGTGATCGGCTTCACCACTTCCTCCTGCCCTTATTGCCGTAACCTAGCAACAGAGCTGCAGTTGGACACAATGAGAAAGTATTAATGCCCCTTGGTTTTTTAACATGTGAACCGTTAATGATGCGGTCGTGTTGAAGCCTGATACTTAAGTACTGGATGTAGTGTTGCTTGCCGGCGCCTATTCACCTATTTGAGAAACGATTTGTCACCGAATCGCAATGAACCCCGGGAATATGTCGGCCTGAGAAGGATCCTTCGTTTCTCGGGGATGGAAGGACGCATTTGTCGGGGCCTTGTAATTTGAACATTCAAGTCACAACGCTTTGACGCATCTGTCCCCAAATGCAGCTTCCGAATGATGTGTCAACTCAATTACGACACAGCTACAATATCATTTATATCTGCACATTTCTGCAGTCTTTGTGTTGCACTCAGTTGGACATTGAAAGGTAGGTTTGAAAGAAGAGAACCTCACAAGCTTACTTTGTGATCTCCACAGACCTGACCAATTACTGCCTAAAGTGAAACTGCGATTGTCAGTTTATTTGGAAAGTAATAGCAATATAAGCAAAGGATGCAGCCTCATCTATACTGGTCCTTCACACAGCCGGAGAAGAGTTCAAATAATTGATTTCCTTTTGTTTCACAGTTTGTATCCGAAGAAGCAGCGTGATTGAATTATCTTCAATACCTTTATCGCATTGTTTCTCTTCTGCTTTTCGCTCAACCAATGATGTCGCATCTTTATTTCAACGTGTAGCACCTTGTCAGTCTCTATCTCGTCTCTTCTGCCTCATGTTTCACTGGGAGAAAAGGGACAGACAGTCTAGACGCTGACAGAGGGATGAGAGGAGAATCGATTGAAGCATACAAGAGCAATTTCACGTCTCGGCCCACAGCTTCAAAAGCAAAGCCTCAGCTGCCTTACGGCTGCCCCACCGCCGCAGCAGCAGCAGCAGGCGTTTTAGATGGGCACGCAAATCTTTGTGCGTTAATTTATGTGCAAAATTGTGTTAATGTCAAACACCAAATAGTCGGTGGATAATCGGAAGAACTAAATGGATTTCATCGCCTCATTCACCTTCACAGTTCCTCTTGTCGCTGCCTGTCTCTCTGACCTTCGCTGTTCCCACTTTGAATCCTCTTTGATTCTCTCGCCGCTCGCTCTCATTTCCTCCCCCGGTCCCCTGGGCTCGCCTCCAGAAGTGTCAGCATTTCCTCTGTCCTCCCTATAGCATCAGACCCCGTCATCACTATCATGGTGTCTGTACAGCATCAGCGCTTTGGTGGGGATGTGTGATACAGGACACTGCAAAGCTTTGTTGTCTTTTTCTCTCCTCTAACTGATTAATCCCTGTCCGTTGGTCACTTACACTTTATGTAGGTGTGTTCTCGTGTCCAACTGTCTTTGCTGTGTCCTGTTTCATCTGAATGGATTCAAGGGGGTTTCTTCTCATTAAGGAGATAAGGACAGTGGCGCTTTAACCCAAAACCGTGACTGACAAACTGAAACTGTGTCAGGATGAAAAAATCATGTTAATCTTAAAGCGCAACTCCCTCCCTCACGCTTTAATCTTTCTCTAATTTTAAAAAGTGTCCCAACTACTTATGTATACTGTCTGCAGGCGTTCATCCTATAGACAACTGACCAGGAAGAGTCAGCTGCCAGACGCTCGTGTCAATCTGTCCTGACAGTCTCTGGTACACAGGGTTCCAATAACAGGCCAATTTAAATTTGGAGAGATACGTCCCATTCTTGCAGCAACATGTCGGGGGGAAGTTGTGTCATTAATCAGAGACACTAATTAATCTTGGGAAAATTAATTTTACTGTTGGCAGAGCATGGCCAATGCATTCTTTAATTAACTGGCAGTGTGTGTATGTGTGTGTATATATTTTTTGAGGTCTTGGAAAATGATGGTGGTTAGTGGTGTGTGGCTTAATACCTGTGGCCAGTTTTTAAATCCAAACACACAGACACACACTGTACCCTCAACCACTGTGAGGCAGTAAGTGTGGTGTGTTTTTAAATCTCACTTCTAATGCACCACAGGCAGTTTAGATTAACCAAAGTTTTTCATTGTGCCAGCCTGTAGCTGATCCTGCTAATAATACTGTACATGGAGTGCAGACTGTGTTATATTTATCCCATAATGTGCAAAGGTTGGGTTTGAGTCAACAGTTTTTTTTTCCATTTGCACAGAAAAACTGATTCTCTCTGATTTCCATGCATGTGTAAAACAGAGTAAATAAGGAATATATCTACAAAATAAAAGAGCAAATGTTAAGACTAGAAACTATACAGTCAAGCCTCATGTGAAACAGTAACACAAATGCCTAATGTGCACTGTCGACAGTAAAAGTATCATAGTTCGTATTATGCACCGTTTGTCTTAATATTCAGTTGCGAAGAGTTCATCTTTCATACATGCACTGAACTCGCAGCTCTGATAAACTTAGCTTAGCATTGAGTAAAAACCAGGAAACACCAAGCCTGGCTCTGCTCATTATTCGAGTACCAATAAAGCTCCTGAACATTTTATATCCCATATTTATGCTAGGCTAAGCTAACCATCTGCTTAACAGATACGAGAGTGGTATCAATATTCTCATCTGAGCCTGTAACCATGGTCGGCACGGTAAACATTTGTCTCTCAGGTCGCACTTCTCATCTAACACTTGGCAAGAAGGTGAGTAAGGGTATCTCTATGAACTGTTCTTCTGTCATAGCGATGGGACTGAGAGGCGGTGGACTAGTGGCACTAGTTTTCCGACTCCACGGAGAAACAACAAAAAGACAAACCTGGATTGATCTGTCCAAAAATCCAAGAGGATTCTCCCTACCCTGTCTAGTGCCCCTGAGCAAGGCACCTTACTCCCCCAACATCTGCTCCCCGGGCGCCGTACATGGCTGCTCACTGCTCTGTGTGTCCTGCACCAGATGGGTTAAAAGCAGAGGTTAAATTTCCCTCCGTGCTTGTGCATGTCTGTGCATGTGTTTGGGACAAATAAATGTATCTTAATCTTAATCTTAGAGTTCTACGGTTTGTTGCATTATTCCCCATCTTAACTTCTCTCTACTGCTGCCACACTTTATTTTCGCTGCATACTGCAACTAGTCAATGTGGTTTTCCGTTCGTCTGGTTTTTCGCTGTAGAAAACAGAAGCAAGCCTCAAAATGAGGGCAGCCAAACAGGTCAAAGCTGACACAAGTGCTTTTTGGGTAAATGCTATTGGCGGATTTGAGCCTCTTCACTGTTCTACCTAACTCTGCATTGTGTGGTAGCATCTTCACGCCTTTCTCCCTTTATTATGTAGCCCAGTAATGCTGGATTAAACTCTGTGTTAGCTCTCAGCTTCCACTCACTGCATCCCATCAGCGTGTAGTTTGCACGTGGTTAATGTACAATAGTTGACTTCAGTTTTGGCACGTTCCTTCATTTGGCCCGGGGGGTGTTCAACAGCCATTTTGACATGCGAGTAAGCGAGACATGGAGTACAGGGAGTGGCAGGGGGCTGGCATGCAAGGTAAAGCCATGTTCGCCTCTCCTGACAGCTCTGATCACAGAGAGGCAGCGATATGAGGAACGTGTGATCAAACGCGCCCTACCTGCCGTCTGTCAGGGGAGAGAAATGGAGCCATGGGCGTATGTGTGCGCGAGTTAAGGGAGGCGAGTCTTCAGAGAAGACACCGGGTGGGGAGATGACAGCATGAAAGGCAGCTCTACCAGTTTTTCGGGAGAGGGGAGAAGCAGCTGATGGATTAAAGGGTTATCTGCATGTGAACGGGGGAGAAGGCAGTGATGAAGAGAGAGGACGGAAAGCAGCGAGCTGTCAGGTACAGAGCCCGTTGGCACACTGTCGTCACAGCTGATCGTGCTCGTGACAGGAAGGAGAAGGAGCAGGAAGAGAAGCAGGAAGAGGAGCAGAGTGGATTCTGGCTTTGATTAGGACGTCAGCATATCAAAGCGTGGGTCCTTTTGAATGACAGTTTAAAAGGACCGGGGCTTGGTGAGAGATATGACGCAGTTGAGTGAGAGACTGTGACTGATGGTACCAGAACATCTACAAGGAGAATTGGTGTTGTACAATTTTTCCTGAATCCCAAAATCCGAGTTACAACGACAGCAGTGAAATGACACATGATCCTAAAGGGTTACTATCAAACTTTGAAAAAAGAAAATTAAAATGCTGGGAGATTGGGGTTTCTCTAATAATTGAATCACTCTTTGCATAAGAGCACCGATCCGTCTCTCTCTACTCTTTACTTATGTGGACAGTGTCTTTACTTTGTGCAGATAATCAGTTATCGTGAAGAAACGAAACCTTAATTTGAAAATGCTATTAGACCCATAATGTAGCCATTAGGCGCCCGTGCCACAGGAAGTTAACGAGCGGCACCAGAGAGTGCAGAAACGTCTGCGGTGTCGGCTCTTACAATCTCTCTTACAGTGGACGCTCTCTTTAATGATTAATGTCCGTAACAGAGTTCAGCCGGGAGAAGCTCTGTGTTTTATCTCCACTGACCAGGCTGCTCTTCTTTATTCAGTAACAAGGAAGCACAGGAGAGGAAGTGATTCTGGGATTTGATTACAGGCAACATGGTCACATGTCGCTTCAGAAAGAGAGTCTATCGCTAAAATGTTAAAGCCTCATCATCATGTTTCCGCTGTAAAGCACCATCGTGACATATTATATGCTTGTTCAGCAGAAAGCAGCACCAGACCTGGTTAATGGTGCCACGGTTCTGTGGCTTGTCTAGTAAACAGGATATCCTGGGTTCAAATCCCAGTAGTGCCTTATTTGGGGAGGTGGAAAATGTCCTTGTGGTGGGACTAATGAAGGATTATTTGATCTTGTGTTTTAGCTGTGTGTTTGGTCTCCTACAAATCAACAATTGAAATTGTGTTTTGAAAGTGTACAGATATTCAGGCCCACTTAAATCACTATCAAGCATCGAGCTTTACAGTGCAGAGGGTGCTGTGGCTTAGTTGGTAAAGCGCCTGTCTAGTAAACAGGAGATCCAAACAGGAGTGCCTACTTGGGGGGGAATTTTCCCTTGAAGTGTAACTACTAAAGGATCATCTCATCTTTCAGCTGTTTGGTCTGTACCATCTCCTGGTAGGGATATCCCTCATACTTCTGCTAACCAGGTAGTAGCTGACTTTATCTATCTGTTGATCATTACTGAGCAGGAGGTGCACTGTGGGCTTTTAGAGCTTGTTCTCTGAAAACAGCCTTGGAGATAAACAAGGCCATGAAAGCAGTGACAGTGGTTCTCTGAATAATGCAGTTACAGGCCAGAGAGGTATACCTGAACAGAAACTCACAATAAAACTCTGTAAAGCTGAGATGGATTTCAGATTCAGACACTAACTCTCTGCAGGTTTATCACTGCTCGAAGCTTTTAGATGGAGGTGAATATTAAACATTTGTCTGCACTTGACAGCGTCCTTGGTGCTTGTTTTGTGAAACGATTACATGAACATTGTCTGAGACGAGTTTCATGTGGTGCACATGCATAAAAAACAGGAAGAAACAGCACAGATGACTAACTAGCTCCCCGGCTACCACAAGTGTTGGCATGGCAACGAGCAGAGCATGACTGTAGGCACCATGAGCAGAGTTGGAATAAATCTTGATCAGTCAGATTGTGCGTCTGGAGCTTTGCACAACAGCTAAAAAACAACAATTTGTGTCACGATAAAAAGTTTGGCGGGCTCGACTTACTTAGATAAAATGATCCGTTTTCAACCTTTGGTTCGTTCACCTATTCTCTCTATTTCGTGGAAAGAATTGCAAGCTGTGGGTAAAGTAGGTCAAAACAAAACCCTGACACATAAGCCATCAGAGATAAGTGCCCTATAAAGATTGATAAGTCAATAATAAACAAACTTCACCTGGGTCATGGCCAAATGATGAATTTCTAGGGCTTTACTGCAGTGGAAAGGTCTGTTGACTATGATCTTTATGCTACGTATTTATTGTTATACGTTCCATATTTGGGAATTCTGAAAAACACAACGTGACTTTGTTTTGACTCCTGAAGTGTCTACCTGATTTCATCTTGCAAAGTAAAATTGGCTTTCAATGGTTTGTAAGAAAGTCATGAATTTTCTCATAAAGAAATATGACAAATATGTCTTTCTCAAGTTCTGTTGTAGTTGCTATTTAACTTCAGTTGAACCCCATCTGCTTTTATTTTGAAGTTCGTCCTCCTTTCCCAGGATGAAAATAGGCAGCCTGTATTCTCTGCTGTTTATCTTCAGTTCATAATGTGCCATGGTTTAAAATGAATGTTAAACAGACCCCATTTTGAGGGAGGAAAATAGATAATGAAAATAAGTTTTAGAGAAACTGATTGCAGCACTGCACAGCTCCCAACCCTGTTCGACGCACTTACTGTGACTCTGAGATTACAAATCCTTGCCTTAGGCTTCGTTTCTCGTATCGCACTATTATCAGTCAGCTATTGTTATGTAACCACTCCGTCTGTGTGTGTGTGTGTGTGTGTGTGTGTGTGTGTGTGTGTGTGTGTGTGTGTGTGTGTGTGTGTGTGTTTGAGTGCACACAAACAGGAAGGAACTCACAAACAAAAACTATTTATAATATTGTATTCAATTTGTCAAACTCAGAACGAGGCTGTTTGACAGATCAAAAGATTTTTATTTATTTTTTTATGCCTCTGAAACGTGCATTCAGCCTCTTCTTCCACCATCTGCAGGGGTTTTCTAAACGCAACCTTTTCAGTGTGTTTTTAATTAGAGGAGGCAGTGGCTCCTTGACAGAATCTGTACGCTAATGGGAGCTAATAATTGCAGTATAATTTGCGAAATAACCAAGAGCTTACAAAACAGCTTTTATCATTCAGTTTTAACTAATTAGAAGAATGGAACGGGTGTCTCTCAGGCTGCTCTTTTTCTTGAGGTTGTTTGCAGTTTGTCTAACAAGCCACAAACAGCCCATTACGGCGTGTCTCCTATTTTGTAGCCGGTCATATTCATTTAAATCCGACAGTCGGAATGTGGCGCCAGAAAGAAAAGCGCCTACAAGTAATTAACAATAAAATCAGCGACTGATAATTCATGTGGGGTTTGTATTGTCAAACTGGTGTGTTGTTAAATTCTTGTGTTAACAGTCCAATTTTCTCCGGATTTAATGGGCAAAGTCAAAGCTGCTGGGTCCAGCTGGTTTGTTTTAGACGGGCCACAGTCGCACTAATCACCCACCTCCTCTCTTAAATTCATTTATACAGTTAGGAATCCACTCTGACAGCAGTGGCTAACCCTGCTGTGTAGACTACATATAAAGTTGCTCTAATATATTCCCACAGGACGGCTTCCCGCTCTGTAATTTGTTGACTGCTGCACAGGGTCTGAAGAGCAGCAGTCCTCTTTAATGCCTCTATAAACACAAGCACACATAAACATACACATGCAAACACACACACACACACACACACACTATTGCCTTGAGAAAGAGTTGAGAGCGGTACTCAGGGAGGGAATAATTATAGATGGCATTGAATTTCCTTCTCTCCACCATGTGCAAACACTGTGCAGCCAAGAGCGTTTGCTTACTTCACATGTTTACACCGTGGCACCACTTGGCAGCAGGGTCACATTATTGTGACTGAATATCTGGTCTGCAGTGGGGGCCTGAGGAGCAGGGAGCCACCAGACAAACGTACAAGTAGCCTTGTTTTATTATTAAATAAGCAGGAATAGAAACTGCTGCACCAGGATGTGTCGGCAGTATGATAAAAGGAGTTGAGCTAAATCCTTTCTAATACGTTTCAGTTTGAAAACTCTTGAACTCTGCTATGGATGCATCTGTCTCCTACTACTAGTTTAAAACAGAGAAGTTCAGAGACGCTGCTGGCTGAAGATGGGGCTGTGTTTTAGTTTGGACGGGCCGAAACAGAGATGTTTAGAGAGAAGGACATTCGCAACCACTTGCCGATTGGCTTTTTCTGTCACGGTGTAAACCTTCTCTGATTCGGCAGGCTTTTATCACATGAAGTAAACAACCGGCTTTAGCCTCGGCTACCGATGTTGACTGGAATGAAGATAATCAAGTAGCGTTGCGTACACTGTCAACAAATTGCTGTGAACGCCAGCACGCGAATGCCTAGTGTACATGATTTTCCATCGTGTTGGTATGGACGGTAATAAAAACCGATTCAGAGCCAAAACACTTCAGTGGACAGAGATCATTTTAGTTTGAAAACGTACTAGTGTGGTTGTAGCCTTACAAATACTTTGACATCCACACATCAGGAAAGTGTTCCACACACTATGTTGCTACTTGCAGTTCCCCACATGCTCTGCGAACTGTTATATGCTTCAAGCAGCTGAATTTTTGATGCAGATTGTAAGTAAGGACATGCTGGGTGTATGCATGACTAAGTGGCTGTTTGCCTGCAGATATGTTTGTGTTTATTATGCATGAATGCACGAAGCTCCGCTCTGCACATACCTGGAGCTGTTGTATTTGTCGCAGAGAATAGATTGTAATTGAATATACTTCCCTCAGCTTGCTGTAAAACCACATTACCAGTCCCATTGTGGAAGGGAATCCGGGGAGGAGGCACAGTGACCCTCAGGGAGATGGGGGGGGGGGAGGGACAGGAGAAAAGAGCAAGAGAGACCGTGATTCGGTTAAAATCAGAGTCAGGATAAAGAGTGAAGCGAGAGAAAAGAGGAGAAACGGACAGCAAGAGCTCAACATGGGAAAAACCAACCTGGAAGGGTTTTAGTGAGCTGCAATAACCCTGGTCTATATTTTACAAATCTCTGCTGCAGGGATGGACATTCATATCATACTTTATGATAAGATAGTTACTCATTTAGTTTCTTAATGATGATAGAGCGTGTTGTCTCCATCAGGTATTTGGGTTCGGATCAGGTGACCTCCTAAGGCGACAGCATATGATTCACGTAACGTTTACTGCTGATCGCACCATTCAGCGACCTTTCAACATAAAACGGAAGAATCTGCAGCCATTGTATAACTTTCTGTTTTGTTTCCTGCCAAACAGAAAGTGACCTGAAAGAACAGAGACAGCACAATGAGGACAGAAAAGAGGGAGAGAAACAAATAAAGGGATTTAAAGTTGTGCTGATCGATACCACAAGAGAGGCTGCGTTCACACTGCGTTTAATTGGGGCTAGTTCGGTGTCTGTTGCACATTCCTCCACTGACTGCTGTGCCGAGCGAGCGATTGACGGAGTGAGAGAAAGAGAGACGGAGTGAAAGAGACAGGGGGAGGGAGGGGATTCAGAGGTTGCTGTGAGGAGAGGAAGACAATATGATGTGACACAGTGGAAAACGGGCAGGAGGGAGATAGAGGAAGGTGGGTTGGGGGGGGTGTGTGGTAAAGCTATCTTTGAGGTGTTATCAGGTTAAGCCATCCAACACTGGCTGTCACCATGGTGACACCATGGTAACAACCAGGTGTTCAACCGAGAAGGAGAAAGACCTTGCCTATGCAAAGGGGCTTCCTCTGCGTGTCTCTTCCTCAGTAATTGTCCTCATCCGTCTCATTCAGAGGGTTCGTCTGCAGGTTGTTCGTCTTAAAGGTGTATTTAAATATTTAGAAAACAGTTTGATGTCATTATTTTCCATTCAGCAAATAACTCCCCAGCAATCTGCGGGAATCTTTTCTTCTGCATTTTGATCCCAATCTCATCTGTGCAGTTCTCAGTCAGTTGTCTGAGTCACAGCAGGAAACAACAGTTGCTAGTTAGAGGAGCCTGGATGTGTTGTGTGTTTAAAGGCCCAGTGTTCTGCTGCAGCTTCAGCTCAAAGCTATTCAACTCTTCAATGTTTTTCGGTTCATTGTCGAGGTCAAATGTGACGATTTCTTTTTGATTATCACAATGTGTGTGTTGTATATATCTATATATCTATGAATGTGTGTGTGTGTGTATGTCTCTGTATGGCTCCCCCATGCTTAAACCCATAAGCTGATTTGATAAGGTGCTTACAGAGATCTCCGTTTCAATCCGTTGGTGTTAGCTTGGTTACATCACTGCGGCCGGCTCTGTGTGTGTGTGTGTGTGTGTGTGTCTTGCTCGGCAGAGTGGGTTTGGTAGTAGTGGTGAAGTCGGGGGGAGGGGGGGGTATAGAAGGCTAACAGACGCTCGGCACATGGAGACACACTGCCAACAATGACACACACGTGCTTGTGCCACACTGCAGGCCAGACACACAAAAACAGTAAGCAAAGGCAAACACACACAAACACCACAGACCTTTGCTCTTGCTCTTAAAGGCAAACAAGCTGTACCACGCTCTTAAAAACACATCACACCAGCCGCGCGGTTTAATTGATATTCATACGAATGGTTCCTAATGCAAAACACCTCACTGCGTTCCCTTCACACCTGTACTGGGCTGATGGAAGGTGAGAGATCCGCTAAAGAGAAGCGGCACCGAGCAGCAGCTGTGCCTCTCCTCTCTCCTGTGTGGTTGTTTTTCAGTCAAGTCGATCGTAGTTAAACTTTGGACGCTTTCATTGACTGGGTTAATTTGGACAGAGTCAGATTGCGTTGATACTAAAACAATGTGCGGCGTGTGATGACGTGTTTGACCTTTAATCAAGCCGCTGTCATTCTCTATCGTTCGTTCACGGTATTTAAAAGATGTTAAAATGTTTCAGCTTGATTGAACATTGTTGATGTGCTCAAAGGAAAAAATAATGTAACACTCAGAAAACAGTGAGGAGCAGCAGTATGTTGTGAGCAGTGGCGGTTCGTCATACAGGGCGCTGGGGCGCCGCCCACCCTACAATTTTGAGATGAAAAAAAAAAAAAAAAAAAAAAAAAATGACATGTCAAAAAACATTATATATCAAATAATTTAATAAGAAATGTACTGTTTTAAAGCGTTAAATGTGTGCCGGAGACCGTAAACCCCTGTCAAAACCACTTAATATATTATATTTGGTAATATATTTGCCATTCATTATCACTGAGAGAGAAACCACTCCTCCCTGTGGGCGCCGGGCAAGTGGAAGTCTATGGAAGCCAACAAAAGGGGCAGGAACATTTGAGCAAGGACAGCTTCTCAATGGCGGATGACAGTTCGAGCCATGGGCGCACTTCACTTGCGCCTACAGCCAATGAAAGGGTTTCTTATACATCATGCTGACAGGACTGTCCAATCAGAGACCTTATCACTGATCTACAGGAGCTGCATAGTTAGCAGATACTTTTAATCTGCACGGAGGTGCAGCTCCGGTCCCGGAGCACTGAGTGAGACAGGTAGAGGACAGACAGTGGACAGATAGAAGCATTGTTGTTTACTGTGTCGTGTGTGTAGTTTTATCGATCAGTAATAATCAGCTGAAATTTTTAACCACACGTTAACGTGCATGGGGACGTGCTCCTCCGGGACCGTCCCCGGGGACGTCCCGGTCTCGGTCCCCGGGGATTGGAGCACCTCCCGGAGCACCGGAGCACCTCCCCGGGGAGGTCCGGGACCGTCCCCGGGGACGTCCCGGCGACCGGAGCACCTCCCGGAGCACCGGGTGCACCTCCCTCCGGTGCTCCGGAGACCGGGACGTCCCCGGGGACCGGAGCACCTCCCGGGGGACCGGAGCACCTCCCGGAGCACCGGAGCACCTCCCCGGGGACCGGGACGTCCCCGGGGACGGACCGGGACCGGACTGGGTCCCGGACCGGACCGGAGGTCCCCGGACCGGACCGGAGGTCCCCGGAGCACCCCGGAGTTTTTTTTTTCTCATTGCGGTGGGCTATTTAAACCGCGCCGCCCAAGTGCGCCCCCCCCCAAAAAAATGTCACCAGCCGCCACTGGTTGTGAGTGAGAATAATCCACAGCAACTCCAGCTATAACTGAACAGGTTACCGTTACCTTCGTCTCTCTGTAGGTTTCAGAAATGTTAATAATCTATATTCTCACCTTTAAACTCATTAAGACGTGCTGAAGGGTCCTTGAGCAAGTTTCCCTGTAGCTGCTCAGTAGCTGCCTCTGACCTCTGACCTCTGTGTAAAGGGTGACAGGGGTCTGGCTTTCTGGAAGCTACTCTCACACTATTAGTCTTTTATTATTATACCTGGCTGTCAACAGCGACTGCTGCTGTTTTGGGAAGTTAACACATTTCCACAGCTTATATTCCTGTGTTTCTCACAGTGAGTCAAGTTTGGAAGTGTTAAAATGTTTTTGAAAGAAACATCTGAGAGGGCGACGACTACCAGTAAGTGAAAGAAAGGGGAACCATGGACAAAGAAACAGTCAGAGGGATCAGAGAAAAGTCAGGAGGAAGTTGGAAAGACAGATGGAGGCTGAGCACGTCCTCAGCGTCATCCTCCTTTTCTTGTTTCCTGTTGAATTATAGGAATCTCTGTGTGTCCTGATTCGACCCTGTTTCAATGTGACATATTAAACAGCTGTTTGAATGTGTCCGAAATGATTCCCACATAAAGCCCTAATGTTATGTGTCTTTTGCTTAATCTGTGTTGCAGATAAACCTGCGGCTTATTTTAGTCAGCGGCAAGACAAAAGAATTCCTCTTCTCTCCAAATGAGTCGGCTGCAGACATCGCCAAACACGTCTACGACAACTGGCCAATGGGTAAGTGTGTCAAATACTTAAATAAATACCAACATCACTGTATGTGATGATACTTTTGATTTATATACTATTGATATAACATATATACCTAATATATACAATATTACCGACAGCTGAAGCTCTGTTGAGCTCTAGCTTTGTTTGATCTTTATCTTATTGTGTCGGAGATCTCTGTGTCTTAATGTAGCCACTGGTAGAAGAATGAACCATTATCCTGCATTCAAAACCCTACACAGGTAAAAGTATGTATGAGAAGCAAAAGTAAACATACTCACTATGAAAGATAAGGAATCTATCTTCTATATTTTTTGAATATTATTACTAACACATGTATGTTGTCAACATAGGAAAACAGTTTACTTGTTTGAACTGTAGTGTATATATGTTGACATTCTTAATCTGTGAATTGACTTATTGTTTTAACGCAGTAAAAAGTACGATACATCCTTCTGTAGTATTAGTAGAGACCAAGTACCATAAAATGTAAACATCTAAATAAAGTACCTCACATTTATTTCATATGTATAGCAATTTTCTGCTTAACATTACAAAGTGCGGAATAGGCAAGAAATATTCCCAGACATGTAGAATCATAAAATCCAGATGAGTGAGTGTAAATAACAGGCAGTGTCGATCATTTGTAAATTCTTTCACCATAAGAAAGGTTTCTAGAAGCACACACCAGGTCAAAAAGTGAGCAATGCATTTTTAAAATCAATAAGAGATTTAACAGGGAGCCAGTGTAGGTAGGCGTTTCGTGGTCGTGTCATGAATCCAACTGTTGAGTCAGTGTTTGGAGATGTACAGTCAGAGAACAGTGATTATATCATTATTACCCAGGCATTGTCTCCATGTTATTATGCTGTGATACTCACTCACACATTCTGAATTACATCACATAACAACTTTCATTGTGAATCACATTGAAGCAGGAGAACAGCTGCAGCCTGTTTGCATCCGACATGTTTGTCATTTCAAGCAATGTAGCTGTAAACAACTCGAAAAACCAGATGATCAGACTTGTATGTTTCTTCACAACAATGCTAAAGGACGAGAAGCTTTTATTTCCACATTCAGCCCCACTGCTAATTACTTACATAGGTCTATTTAACTGTGTGGGAATGTGCAACTCTTTGGTGTAGGGCAATTAGATCACACTCCGCCCTACTGCCTGGTTATCATTGCGTACAGGAATGTGGGATCGCAGTACAGCCACCTCCTTTCTTTAATACACCCACTCCCTAAGTGCTGCTACGCCTTGTGCTACCTTCAAATCTGAAACAGACTCCAGCCTTTTCCCACGGTGCTGGGCTGGATGAATTATCCCAAAGGACTCTGATTATCCTGGAGCAGAGGACGGGAGTAGAGAGAGAACAGAACCTTTTGTGCCCTGTCAGTTCTGAACATCTCCTCCTAGACAACAGACCTGAACCCTGTGAGACCCAGAGCCGGCACTCGCTCAGCACCAACACCCTCTGTTTAGCTGGAGACACACATCTGGTGGCCAGACTCTGCTGCTGTGCAACTCCCCCCCCCCCCCTCCTGTTCTCTCTCTCTCTCTCATTTAATGCCTTCAACTTTTTGTCTATAGCTCGTCTCAAGCCGCACCTTTCCTTCTGTTTTTCTCTCTCGAGTCTCTGTCACATTCGGTCGTGCGTCCCGCAAAGCCCACACATTATACATTGTGCTTGTAATAATATAAAATAAAGTCTGAGAACGTCTTAAAATATCTTAAAACACAGTTGTTGGTGGTTTCTTTTCACTACACTTTGTCTCAGACTCAAAACAGGACGAGTGCTGAAGCTTTTCATCACATCTGCTCAAGTCAAAGCCCCTTAACAATAAAAGCCCTTGTTCCCTTCTTTAAATTTGCAATAAGGGAATAAAAGAAAGTGGAGACCGTTAGAAAATATGATATGTTGTTGACTTTTCTCTTTTAATATGTCCGTGTCTTTTTTCAGACTGGGAGGAAGAGCAGGTCAGCAGTCCTAACATACTGAGGCTCATCTACCAGGGACGTTTTCTACACGGCAACGTAACACTAGGAGGTGAGAAAACACAGAAAGCAACCCCCCCCCCCGTCCCCACTTCTCCCCATGTGCTCGCAGACATAAACGCTAAATCATGGCCCTGTGTGTCGCTGGAAAAGTTCTTTGCTGTTCTCATCTCTTTTCCCTGAGCCGCAGAACAGAGGTACCTCAGTGCTCCGGACAAGCCGGCTTTGACGGAGAGAGGGAGGAGAGAGGAAACACAGAAAAAGAGGCGAAAGAGAGTGGTCAGGAAAGGAAGGGGCACGACTGGCAGCCGAGTAGACCTCAGGCAGCACAAAGACCAGACGCAGAGGGTGGGGGCGTGAAAATGAAAGCCATAAGTGAACAGAGGAAAGGAGGATGTCGTCTTTTGAGGCGGGCCCACTTCACTTCCCCCCCCTGGCTTTTAGGCTTTTGCGTCCACTTAACCCAATTTAGATTTGACTGGAGTTCTGTGTGGTTAACGGGTTCACGGCTGTCCCCAACCCTTTTACACTCACTGCCATCTATCTGATAATTCCCCTATCGTTCGTTTAACGTGACCTGACACAGAATCCTCCAGCCAAAAGTCACAGTGGTTTTGAAATGCAAAAATAAATGACACACACACACACACACACACACACACACACAAACACATACACACACACACTATGAGCAGGTTTGGGGAGTGAACGAGATCCAAATACTTCAGGTGTTAGCCACAAGATCATCTTCCAGTCAATCCTTGTCACGAGAATTACAGGACTCGAGTTTCTGCTTTAACTATATTAACTATATTAACTAGTACAGCTACTTGGCATTTATTGGTAATATATGTCCCAACATGTTCTGTGGTCGTGAGCTGTAAAGATAAGTTCAAGAAAGAAATGCTGCTGACATGTAAATGACACATTCGTAGGAAACAGACACAGACTTGACAGAACAAAGTATTTGTTAGGTTTCTTTCATTCAAATATAACATTATAATGTTGGACAATGTTACATTACTGCTGTGTGATGAGTTGAAAGTAGGACACGGCAGCTCAGTACGTCTGAAATCAATACTGCATCATCGACAGGGATTTATTCTGATGTTGATGTTGCAATATGGAAAATAAATGAAAAAAAACCAGGCTTCAGAACAATGGCTTTGTTCCAGTTTTATGAATTACACAAGATCAAACTCTTCCTCTGCGTAAAATTAAATTGCTAATGGCCGATATTGATGATCATTGATTTGGACAACATAAACAACATGTGATTATGTCATCACGATATGTTTCCTACTCTCGTTTTCAGTTGTTTATCCTCCGCTGCTGTAAAAATGTAATTCATTAGATTTTCCTCTCATGAGTTTGCTTCGTGATTTCATTTACACAGTGAGAGACAGTTTCTAGCTACTGGGGGACAATTACACATTTTAACATTCAGGAGCAGCAGCTCGTGCAAAATAACTTGAATTGTTCAGAATTGTTTTATAGGAAGGCTTACACGCTTTATCATTTCAGACGGTTTTGTTCCCTGCAAGTACTATTATTATTATTCTGGAACACAATGATCTTGTAGTCATATATTTCAGTAGCTTCAGCCACAGCATATTATTAGAGCCCTACCAATTTATCAGTTTTATCATTGTATTATCATATAGAATAAACAATGCATAAAAGATGTGAATTTACGTTAGAATTTCATTTAAGAAAGAAACACAACTAAATATATGTTTTTCTATATTTGATTGTGCTTTCTTTTTAGTTATTTCTAATAAAGATTGTGGTTGAACTGTTAAATATCGAGCCTCAATTACATTTCTATGTCACACAGGTTTGATAATGACATCGAAATTATCGCTAATGTATATTGGATTTTGTTTATTGATATTGTCCCCCAAAAAATCTCTGTCAGCCTGGCTCTAGTCATTATTATATGAAGCAGCTTAAAAGTACTTTATAACTGTTCTATCAATGTTATATTCCCTAGTTTAACACCTTCCAGTGCTGTATAATCTGTATGTACGTGTTGCAGAGTCCGGTGTACAGACAGATATGTCGCCCAGTGAATAACCACTAACTCTGTATGTGTCTCTCTCTTCTCCCCTGTTAGCCCTCAAACTGCCCTTGGGGAAGACCACAGTGATGCATTTAGTTGCCAGAGAGACTTTGCCTGAGCCAAATTCCCAAGGTAACCAGCCCTGCGTCTCCCTTCCTTCCTTTCACTAAGCCTTTCACACTCTCCACAACTTTAAGCGCTCTTTGCTCCCAGCCATTATTTATCTCTCCACATGGCTTCAGTTTTGGGAACAGCCACTGGTGCAAGTAATTGGCCTCTCCTTAAATGTTTCCCCAAGAGACCGTCCACTGTGGACAATGTATAGCCAATAAAAATCATATTAGGGGACAGGTCTCCCTCTAGTGATTGTGTGTAGAGACCGGGCTGAGGGCAGCTGGGCGCTAGACCTAACAAACAGAGTGCAGATAAAGAGTGTAGATCTGGGTAGAAACAGTAACAGGTGAGATCAATGCGTCTGTTTGTTTCTTTTCTGTTAAAAGTTGGTTATAGGGCTATAAAGTGATTGACAGGGATGAATCTGAAGTGAATTATAATTAAACTTCAATGAGTTAAAATGTTGGGACGACCCAGCATTAGTGGCCTGAACCTCGACTGTCGGCTCAGTGAAGTTGAGCTGTCTTTCATGCAGAGTTTTTATTGTTAAATCATCTGAATCTTCCAACACTGAAAACAATTTGCATCCATCACTTCAGTCAAAAGTACAACACTTGAAATTCATGATAATGGTTAAATCTATTAGTTTAAAAAAAAATAATTGCCAGATGAACAACAGAACTGACAGCTAGCATCATCTGAATTCCCAATTTAGCTGTTCTCATAAATATATTTTTATGTTTTATTAACAAATATGAAATTGAGATTTGTTCCGTAGCTGCTCAGGTAAAATCCGATGTTAATGATGAACTCTCTGCTGCGTATTCAGCCGTATTAGTCATTAAAATGAGCAGTCACAGTGGAAGTCAGAGGCAAATGAAGGATGTTGTGTTTAACGTTTAACTCCTACACACTGAAACACAACACCGGAGGTTTGTTTGACACTGTGTGGAGGCCATTTTGGAAAAGATAAAAGTTGTTCTCGTCTGGACTGAGAGGAAAAGACATGCTTGGATATATATTTTCTTAATATGGACACACTGAATGACGCCTCATCATATGTGTTTAGCTGAGTACCTGTGCAGGATCAGTGTTTCCTGTTGTTGACGCTGTGTGTGTGTGTGTGTGTGTGTGTGTGTGTGTGTGTGTGTGTGTGTTTTCTCAGGTCAGAGGAACAGAGAGAAGACCGGGGAGAGTAACTGCTGTGTCATCCTGTAAATACACACCTCCGCTGCCAGCCCTCTTAACCCCTCTCATCACCTCTCGCCCTCGACGTTCTGGACCCAATGAGCTCGTCCCTGTCCTGTCCTGGAGTCTGTCCACCCTGCGGACATGCACACAGACAAACACACACGCTCTCCTCCCCCTTTTCATCTTCCTCTTCTTCTCCTCTTCCTCTTCTTCCTCCCTCTTTCATACACTCAAACTTACCATGGAAAGACAGCAGGTGCAGTCCGGCTGATCCAGAGTCAGGAGCAGATAAACGATAGAGTTGATTCCTTCGTTTGTAACTTGATTTGTTGTCATAACGGAAAATTAGAGGAAGGAATTCGATCTGCATGTTTTGTTTTTTTCTTTCTCTCTTAATGCACACCTTTTAAAGCCTTCTGCCACACAGACACACACACACACACACTCAGACATCGACACATTGTCAAGCCATCCTCAGCAGCTCTGTTCAAAGTCAGTCTCTATGCGGCTCCTCATTCTAGCTGGTTGTAACAGTGATGCAGTGCCACAGTTTGTGTGCGTGGCCTTGTTTCCTCATACAGACTGCAGAGATTTTTAACCACTAACAACACACACGCACACACAACAACGTCTACACACACAGTATGTGCTTGTGTGATCTCCCTCAGTGCAGCAGATGAAGCTTAGACGTGCCTGATCAGAGAACTCAAACCAGGACACAGACACACACAAACACACACACACACACACACCTTGTGTCCTTTATACTGCCCTCCTCTGCATGTGCCCTTAAAGGTCACAAACGAGAACGTCCTTTTTGTCTGCAGAGCGCTGTGGAGAGAGAGAAAACTCGTCTCTCTCGCCCAGCCGGTCGCATTTCTAGCCAAACTCGGCCTAAACCAACTGACAAACAGCCAAACAGCCAGTGTTGGGCCTCTTGTTTTGGCTTCATCGTTTCGTCCGTGTGTGTTTTGACAGTCCGTGCATAGAACTGACCGACCAGTGTTGTGATGAATTAAGCCTCACGTCAGTTAACCCCCCCTGCCCCCCCTTTCTAAAAGGAAAGGCTGGTCGCGCTCCCGTTTTTTAACAGTGTTGTGAAGGATCTCTGACAGCTGCTGTCCGAGCAGGGAAATGAGCTCTGAATGAAATTTGCTCCTTATTCGTCTTAATTTGCTTCGCCCCCCCCCCCCCCTCTCGCTCTCTCTCTCTCTCTCTCTCTCTCTCTCTCTCTCTCTCTCTCTCTCTCTCTCTCTTTCTCTCTCTCTCTCTCGCTCTCTCTCTCTCTCTCTCTCTCTCTACCCCCCCCAAATCCTCTCTCTGCATTAAAAAATCCATTTTGCACAACTGAAGCATGTGCTCCCTCATCAGATTAATAACAAACTGTACAAAAAGTTCTACGGTTTTATTTTATATTTTTCCAATGGAAGTAACGTTCCGGACAAAGGTAACGTGTAGAATATATTTAATATGAATCTTCTATAGAACACGATGACTCTAGATCTTGTTGATATACAGTATCATTGGTGTTTAGTCTATGATTGTGTATGCGGTTCGCTTCTAGCCAGTTCACAGTCACTCGCTGACAACGTCTTGTGCTCAACGGCAGAAAAAAACCTCCCTAATCATCGACCCACTGTATTCTTACTTTTCTTTCTTCTGTTTCTACTTTGTTTCTTTTTCTTTTTTCATTTTGTTTATAATTTAATGTAATCCTTTTTTCTCTGTGTGTGTTTGTGTGTGTTGTTTTTTTTCTTTGCTTTGAAAGAATCGCTTTGTAACAGCACTAGGTCTTAAAAAAAAAATATATATTGTTTATATTGATCAGGGTTCAAATCTGTACAGAGATAAATGTTTTCAAACCAATTGTAAATAGCACTAATGCTCCCTGTCCCTCCTCCGAACTTCAAAATGGAATAAACATCTGTAAACTAAATAAAGATTATTGAAGTGTGCCGCCTCTTGTCTGTGTCTCACTGATACTGGATCATGAAACATGTGATACTCAGAGATGAAACTTAACTGGTTTTCAACTAATGTTTGAATCTTTTCTCTCAACTTGTGGTTTCAACTCCCTGACGGTAACGTGGAGGTGAACTGTGAAGTATTTATGTCGACATACTCTGTAGTTTGTCAAGTGTGTGTTTAACTTTACACAAACACACACTGTACACATTTCATTTTAAAGTGTTTAATTATTACCCTAAAGTAGAAATACCACGATAACATCTATACTACTTGTCCTTAAAGGGTCATGAGGGGGAAGAGGACTCATACAGAGACCAACAACCAGTCACACTCATTAGGGACCCAGAGAAAACCCACACAGAAAGAATTGAACTAAGAGGCTACGGTGCCACCCACTGCTCCAACGTGCCACCCACTGCTCCATTATAAGTCCTGATTTCTACAGTGAAGTAACATGTCCTTCACCATCTGTCAGCTCAGTCTGGTCTGTCCCTGCTCCACCTGCTCTGACTCAGCAGCTCTGGTCTGATTCATCAGCTTCTCACATTATAAATAATAACTTCCCTCTCTGCTGGATCGACTCTCTGTTCAGAGGTCTGTTGAAACTTTTTGACCGAGTCATTGTGACACTTGTTCCTGAACCTGTTGGGCTGACTCCTGCCCCCCACCCTCTCCATCAGCTCACATTATTATTATTATTATTATTATTATTATTATTATTATTATTATTATTATTATTATTATTATTATTATTATTAATAAAGACTTTGTTCTCTCTAGTCTGTGTCTGTTTCCTACGAACGAGTCATTTACATGTCAGCAGCATTTCTTCCTGGAACTTATCTTTACAACTCATGACCACAGAACATGTTGGGACATATATTACCAATAAATGCCAAGTAGCTGTACTAGTTAATATAGTTAGAGCAGAAACTCGAGTCCTGTAATTCTCGTGATATTTCACTTTTCCTGTTTCCCTGTCGTTCTCCTTAATCTTCTGCTGCACGTGAGATGGAATATTTAGTTTCACTCTTCTTCATACAGTATATCTGACGATGAGGTCACTTTCCATGTGAAGAGTTAACACACAAAGTTAGTTGTTGTACAATCTCATGAAAAACATGAAGCAGCCAAACATGATCTCTGTTAAGATGCTTCCCCTCTGAACTCCTCAGGTGGTTTCATTTAAATAACTGTCTCAGACCAGACCCGTCAATAAACATGAAGGAAACTGATATAATTTCATGTGCCTGATTCTGACGTCAACAACAACAACACACTGACATGAAGAGGAGCAGCACGGTGGCCATGTGTGGAGGAGGCCTTTCATAAAGCTAAGTGCTCATCACTTGTGTTTGGATGGATTGTCAACAATATAATGACGTTGTATTATCCAACAGGCAAAACTAAATGGAAAGACTTGACTGAAGGTTTGAGGACATCGCCATCTTCTGGTGAATCCTGTGTATAGCACCTGGTTTATATTGTGTGATGTGGATTATTTTTGACGCAGCTTCACCTCATCGGCTTTATTTTAGAGCTGTCAAATTATTAAACATTTTAATCAGATTAATCGCAGGGTAGCTGTGGATTAATTATGATTAATCCCCATTTGTAAAAATGCCAGAAAAATCCCCATTGTTTCAGAATATTGTTGTTTCAGAATAACGGAAAGATAAATTACAGAAGGCGGATATATATATTCACATTTGTTTTTTGACAAATCCAAATGGTGTTATTGAGATTGAAAAAAAAAAAAATCAAACTTAAACATACCACTATTAAATTAGGCTGTCTCTTAGATATGGGATGTTCTTTAGAATTATTATTATTTTTAAATCAAACTAAAAGATTTTTACCCATCTTAAACAATTGGTGCGTCTAGGCCTAAATATAGGATGGTTGAATATAACTTTTTTCTTTTCTTTTCTAAATCAAACAAACAACCAAACCTTTACATGATTAAATGCCGCCCTCTTGGCTTTTCTTCCTCTAACCAGTTGCTGCGGCAAACTAACTGGTTCCCATTTTCTGAATGTAACTGCGTGACCAGCAGCCAGGGTCGTGCAGGTTCACACTGAAAAAGAACAAGTTCAAACCTCAGTTCATGCAGATGAAAATGAACTACTCACGGTTAGTTCACACTCATGGTTAATTCTTTATTTGGATGATTTAGATGACAAACGTACAACAGCCATACTATTTTTAAAACTACTTTATGATGATATATATGATGCCATTTGTTAAAAAGTCTCAGTGTCATATATACACTTGTTTGATGAGCTTGTGTTTAGTGTTTAATATATCTAGTGTTTTGAAGTCTTGGTATTTGGCTTAATTTGTAACTGCAGATCACTTAATGTCTCATTTGGGCTCATACCCTTTTATGATCTCATTACAGCATTATTTTATTTTCTGTCCAATGTGTGCAATCCAAATATTTGATATACTTTTTTTTTAGAAATATTTAAGATCAATGAAATGACGCATATGTGTTTATTAGTTTTTGAACCAGGATAACGATAACGATAAATGATATAGAAAATATTAAAGTTGAATATTGTTTTTGAAGGTCTTGCAGTGAAAGGTAACATAAGTTCAATGGGATTAGTTAATATTCCCAGTAGAAATCATACAGTGTGGTATTTTGACCAGTGCTCCAAAATAGAATGTAGCTCTCTCAAAAAAAATAAATATTATTTCCTATTTAGATGGTATTTATTAACTTTATTGTTATGTATTTGTTATTTTAGCACCTTGCAGTGGTGAAGAAAGGTACTGCATTCAAATTGTTTTTGACTTTTCATTCAGAATATGTGGAGTAAGAATAAATATATATTTAATCTCAGACCCTCAGAAAAGTCTAGAGATGACGTAAACACTTCATAATAAAGGAAAGGACAGGGCATTCTCCACCTGTGCCCCCCCTTGGAACTTTCTCCCCCTACACCTCAGACATTCTCCCTCACTCGCCTCCTTCAAAACTCTCCTTTTGATTTATTTATATATTATAATTGTTTTTAATGTAAAATGTCTGTTTGTTAACAGCTATAATGTTATTATTTATTGTTATTGTTTTTATTGTCGCTGCTTTTACCATGTTAACTGCCTGTGAGTACCTTTTAAAAGCTCTATATAAATCAAATGTATTATTATTATTATTATTAATTGAGTCAGAGCAGCACAATGAAGAATCTAAAGACCAAGTTGTTTTGCCAAGATTACTGTAATAATATTGTACTAAGATAATACTACTATAATAATCCCTTCTATGTTATATGATGGCAAATCAAAAGTATATTTGATCATGGCTGAACAGACTGAATCAGGACAAAAAAAACTAGAAAAAAGGGCTGAACAAGCCCATTAGTGTCGTGTTTTTAAATAGAAATAAAGGATCAAGAATAAATTGTCTGATCTAAATCTCAAATATAAATTTGTCATAAGACATATTAATCAAAAACAAAAAATCCTATATTTGCCTCTCAGGCCCCATTTCTCTGCACCACCCCCTGCTTATGGTCGCAGGTGACATTTTTATGTAAAGTGTAAGAAAAGTCTCTGTGGTGGAAACTTTTCTGTCACACTTTCATAAACTAAAGTTGTTTGTCCAACGACAAGCTGCAACATCTCTGTGATAAATATTTATGTTTTGGTGGTTGAAGGGGAAAAGCTCTCAGGACTGTAGTCGTGTGGGAAGCAGCCTGTTGGGAGGAGACCAACACGTCTCGCTCTCTGCTGACGTCTCTCCTGAGGCCTTGGTGTTGAGAGACAGCCGAGACGTGCAATGACTCTGTGGTGAGGTTGATTCCCGCGGGGTCGACCTCCAGGAGGGTTGACAAACCTGTTTGTGATTGAGTGAAGCGTCGGCTCTGAAATCCAACACGATCCTTTTAGGCTCCACACATAACAATATAATGCAAACAACATCTAATACCATTACTATTGTCCCAATTAAACCACAACTGCTATTACCATTATTATTGGTACAACAATGTGGACATTTGCTTGAGGAATGAATGTAATAATTAAACTAATATAAACAGAGTAAAGACAGGAAAATAATACTGAAATCTGATACTGTGCATAGTACTTCTACCACTAGTATTGTAATAGTATAGCTACTATTAGTGAAATTGTGACTACTGTCATAGATAAATCACTTCTCCCAATATAATAATACTGGTTTAAGGATTGAAAGACACAAAAGATAAAAACATAGCATTCAAAGCAGTTGTGCATCTGAACTGACTAAGTACATAGAAATCAGCTCATCAAATCCAGAATCTGGACCAAATTGCTCACAGTGTAATCATTCTGTGAGAAATCAAGGTAAATCAAAGTGAAAGAAAATTTATAAAAATCCAGGATTTGTCCACTGATCTGACTCCAAACCTAAATTCATTTGATTCTTTTCCCAACCATAACGACATCCTTCCACCAAGTTTTGTGATCATCGGAAACATAATAACTGATTTGGTAATTCAATCAAATTCTTGAATAAAAACAGAAGGTGTGTGGGTTTTCCACTTTATTTTAACTTATCTATCAATGTAATTCATCCTGCGCTTTCTTCTGTCTCGTAGAAATAAAACTGAATTGATTGACAAACAGACAAACAGACAAACAAACAGACAAACAGACAGACAAACAAACAGACAAACAAACAGACAAACAAACAAACAAACAAACAGACAGACCAACAGACAAACAGACAGACAAACAGACAAACAGACAAACAGACAAATAAACAAACAGACAAACAAACAAACAGACAAACAGACAAACAGACAGACAAACAGACAAACAGACGAACAGACAAATAAATAGACAAACAGACAGACAAACAGACAAATAAACAAACAGACAAACAAACAGACAAACAAACAAACAGACAAACAGACAGACAAACAAACAAACAAACAGAAAAAACAGACAAACAAACAGACAAACAGACAAACAGACAAAGCAACGGACAGGAGTGAAAATATTCCTTTCCCTTCTAGTTCTCAAATTAAAATAATTCTGCAGTTCAGGTTAGAAATAGCGTGTTTTCCACGTCTCCTGAAGTTTTTCTGAAACATTATAATTAGTATGTTGTCAAACTAGCAGGTGGTTGATTCCTCATGAGGCTAATGTGTTGTGTAATTAACTGCCTCCCGCAGGCCTGAGGCAGGCGATGCTTCCTGTCCTCTCTGTCCTCTTTCTTATTTCTTTAAAGTGTCTCTGTGGGAGAATCTCAAACAACGGTAATACACCCAGGGAGCTCATCTCATTCATTTGGCCACAAATCCCTAATAGTGACTCCCCACAGGTTACACTCCGGGTGAAAGGCTTCAATAGTCTCTGGAGAAGGTTCCCATATTATATTAGTCTCAGAAAATCTAATTAAAAAGAATCTGAGGAATTCACTGAACACATTCCCCAACATAGGAGTTAGTAATGAGATCATGTATCTCCTGCTTTGACCTGACCTGACACAGGTCACAGTTTGATTTGATAATACAACGTCAGCATTTTCTATCCAGTCCTCACTATTAAACTATTAAAGGATCGATGGTACATATAATCAAGATCATTTCTTTTGATTGGCTGATTTGATTTTGAAGCTTTACATTTTTATAGAACAAATTATACTTTTCTAAAATGTGAAAAACGGATCACATGTTGCAGTTCATCTTGAATTGAAGTTCAAGCAAGGCCCAACAGAGGCCAAGCATGTTTGTCATAGTCTTCATCACAGCCATTCTAACAACAAGCTTATTATAAACACAAGTTAACACTAGTAATCAGTGTGATGCTGCCGGAGCCCATCGTTTATTTTCTTCAGAACATAAAGGATCATCTCATTTCACATAATCTGTAGGAAAGGCATATCCTTCTTTTAATGCTGTAACATGCACAACATGCAGAATATCAAATAAAAACAAATCAAATGAGAACAATGAAATAAAATATGTAATTTAAAATAACTGCCGCATGTGTGGACTGTACATTGTTTGGGTGAAGCAGCGCCTACGTGGTGGACTTCCATCGTTTCAGTTCCATCAACATTATTAACTAATAAATTTAAATGTGGTTCTATTAGACGACTCTCAAGCCTTGACGGAGGAATCCACTGTCTGAGAAACAGTCTAGTTACAGAAAGTGATATTTTTTGTATTTGTCAGTTGTAAATCATAGAAAATTACTATTAAATTCTTTTATGATTCTCTCCTTTGCCACATATGTGTACTTCATGCACAGAAATCAGTTGTAATGTGAAACGAGAATACGTATTTTGGTTTGTGAAGTTTTTCTGCAGAGTCGTCAGATAAGTTTAGGAAACAACACAAGGAGTTGTCATGTTATCTGTATTCCTGTGGCAGAAATCCAGATGTCAAGTCCTGGAAAGTTTCTCTCTTCAGTGTGTAACTCTTGCATCTTTCTGAAGTAGCTGACCCAATCCCCCCGGCTCCCTCCTGACTGTCTCCTGCAGTTTGGGACAAAGTGTTTACCTCACTGCTCGGATGTGTCATCATCAACAGTCGACAAACAACTCATTAACAGCCTCATTAGGCCGAAACGCTCGGGCTTCCAACCGGGGAATCAAGTCAAGGGAAGTTTTGACACAACACAAACAATCAGAGAGAAGAAGTCTGAAGACTGAAGACTCTGTGTTAACCTCACTCCTGACATGCATTCGATTCTATTATTCTGGCCAGTGTTAGACTTCAGGACTGCATCCATCCATCCATCCATCCATCCATCCATCCATCCATCCATCCATCCATCCATCCATCCATCCATCCATCCATCCATCCATCCATCCATCCATCCATCCATCCATCCATCCATCCATCCAGTCATCTGTCCATCCCTACGTTCATCCATCTATCCATCCATCCATCCATCTGTCCATCCCTCCGTTCATCCATCTAACCATCCATCCATCCCTCCATCTATCCATCCCTGTGTTCATCCATCCATCCATCTGTCCGTCCCTCTGTTCATCCATCCATCCATCCATCCATCCATCCATCCATCCATCCATCCATCCATCCATCCATCCATCCATCCATCTGTCCATTCATCCATCCATCAATCTGTCCATCCCTCTGTTCATAAGCACATCCATCAGTCCGTCCATTCATCCATCCATCCGGCCCTCCATTTGTCCATCAATCTGTCCATCCATCCATCCATTCATCCATCCATCCATCCATCCATCCATCCATCCATCCATCCATCCATCCATCCATCCATCCATCCATCCATCCATCCATCCATCCATCCATCCATCAATCCACCCATCCATCCATCTATCTATCCATCCATCCATCCATCCATCCATCCATCCATCCATCCATCCATCCATCCATCCATCCATCCATCCATCCATCCATCCATCCATCCATCCATCCATCCATCCATCCATCCATCCATCCATCCATCAGTCCATTCGTCCATCAGTCCATTCATCCATCTATCCATCTGTCCATCTGTCCATCCATCCATCTGTCCGTCCATCCATCCATCTGTCCATATGTCCATCCATCAGTCCATTCATCCATCTGTCCATCTGTCCATCTGTCCATCTGTCAATCTGTCCATCTGTCCATTTGTACATCTGTCCATTCATCCATCTGTCCATCTGTCCATCTGTCCATCTGTCCATCTGTCCATCTGTCCATCTGTCCATCTGTCCGTCCATCCATCTGCCCATCCATTCATTTGTCCATTTGTCCATTTTTTCCATTTGTCCATGTATCCTTCCAACCATCCATCTGTCCATCCATAGAAAACAAATGAATTAAACACAGCAAACTTACCACAGTCACAAAGTAAAATACAGTAAAAATTTATAAAAATAGAAGCTCCAATTACATTAATGTAATATAATATAAAATAAATATATTATATACTTTAATAAATGCAGTATAATAGTTGTACTGAGAAGTTTCTTCCTGCTTGCATTCAGCAGACTCCAGGGACCAGACGCTGACCATCTATGATATAAACAGAGGATCAGTGAATAAAGCTTGTCGGAGCTTCTTCATCAGAACAGAGTGAGACAAGCTCACCTCCATCCTCCACACAAGAGAACCTGGTGCACTCTCCTTCACCTCTCTTCATCTTTCACTATGGAGTTTTTCAACTCGGCTCTCGGGAAGAACATCACCTTTGTGCGTCCTGCGTATTTCATAATAAGCAGATTTATCGGAATACCTCATGTTAAGTATTATTACATCTTTCTGTGTTTTCTGTATATCTTTTCCGTGCTGGCAAACACTGCAGTCATGGCCGTAATATGTTTGGATCCCAATCTGAGAACTCCAAAGTATATCATAGTTTTTAACCTGGCCTTTACGGACCTGTTCAGTAACTCTGCTCTGGTGCCGAAGGTCCTGGACGTCTTCCTGTTCAACCATCACCAGATCCCCTACAACGACTGCCTGACCTTCCTGTTCTTCTGCTACACCTGCCTCTCCATGCAGTCTCTCAACCTGGTGGCTCTCTCCTACGACAGACTCATAGCGATCGGTTACCCGCTGCAATACCATGTGAAGATTACTCACAGGTCCATGTTTTGTGTTATCGCCTCTTTTTGGCTCTCTATCGTCACTGTGGTACTGATCGCAGCCGGCCTTCTCACCAGACTCTCCTTCTGTCAGTCCGTAGTGATCAGGAGTTATTTCTGTGACCACGGCCAGTTGTATCGTCTGGCCTGCAACGACACCACACCCACTACTATCATGTCCTTTCTGTTATTAACTCTCATCCTCTGGTTCCCTCTGATATTCATCGTGTGCACTTACCTGTACATTAGCTATGCTTTGACCAAAGTGACCACGGCTCAGGGGCGGCTGAAGGCCTTAAAAACCTGCACAGCTCATCTGTCACTCGTGGCCATCTACTTCATCCCGATATTAGTCACATTTATGTTTGGGAAGAATATTCATCCCAATGACAGGATCATTAACTTGTCTCTGAGCTCCGTCTTTCCTCCCACGTTGAACCCGATTATCTATGTTCTGCAGACGCAAGAAATCAAAGAATCTGTGAGAAAATTATTAAAGATCAGAAAGAAATCCGGGATTAAAGTAAAGAAAGTTGTGATCAGGTAAATATTTCTGTTCTGTTCAGGACATTACGTCTATTACAGAAGAATCAATGAGTGAGTGAATAAATATGTTGGAATCCCACAAATGTTGTGATATGAAATTATAATAATTATTAGAATTTATCCTCAAATCAAGTAACGTTTTTAAAAGATGAAGTGTGAAATAATATAACTCATTTTAAGACAGAAGTTCTTTGTTAATTGCATTTATTTCTACTCATGTACTGTGTGATAACTGCAAGATATTCTACAAACATGCAACTATATTTCGTATTTTCATTTTATTGTTTTAATTTTGTTCCATTATAGTTTCATTCTAGTTCTTCCAGCTGTTTTGTTTCAATGTATTACTGACTATGATCTTTTTTTATTTTCTCAACTCTGCACTTATATTTGATTCTCTGACACACATTGTAACTTTTTTTTTAAAGGTGCTATAGAAATAAAGTTTATTATTGTTATCATCAGTTTCCTGTATATATATATTTCAGAGTATTTTTCATTTTTTTATACATTTCATGCAACATTTGAGATGCAAAAAAAGATGATTTTTACATTTGCATTTTTAAATCAATGATTAAAGAAGAAAGATAATTTCTGATCAAACTTTTGGCTTTTTCGTGATTATTGATTCCTCATAAAGTAAACCAGAACGAGACCTTTTCTGTCTTTATGTGTTTTTCTCTTCTGCAGCACTTCACTCTCTCCTGAAACAGTTCATATTAAACCTCTGCTGCCGTTCAAGGACATCATGACTTCTCCTTTATTGTGAATATTTTATTGTGAGGCATCTTCAGGGAGTGCAGATTCTGTATATGTGAACTTCAAGATTTGTAAGATGATTGAGAAAAGATTCTTCAAAAGCTGTTCATCATCGTCGTCGTGGAATAAAGTCAGTTTCTGTGATATTTTGGCCGACAGTGTCTCTTTTTAGTTGCAGGAGGATTTGATGCACATCTTCATGTCTGTGGTCAGATGTGAACAGATCATATCTTTCATTAAACTTTCTTGTTCCATATTATATATAAAAGCAGAGACCTCAGTATATCAAAGAACCTGATTCTAGGCACGTGAGCTTTGAGCTGCAGGTCCCTGGTTTGAATCCCGGCTCGACCATTTTCCTGAGTCACGCCTCTTCTCTCTCTCTCACCCATCCAACCAGCATTTTTTGACAAGAGAATATATGTTAATATCATTAATTTGGGTGTAAAAGTAAACTAATGCAAAGCCTTGTTGTATTTGCAGTAATAAGGTTGTGAGTGGATCTTATAACCTTTAAGATCCTCAATCATTTATACATGTTTCCTCTTGAGTGTGTAAATTGTGCCTTGAGGGTTTATTGTACATCTGTGATTATCTCTATAGAAAACAAATGAATTAAACACAGCAAACTAACTAAACAGTCACAAACTAAAATACAGTAAAAATACATACAAATAGAAGCTCCAATTACATTAATGTAATATAATATGAAATAAATATATTATATACTATAATAAAATAAGTATAATAGTTGTATTGAGAAGTTTCTTCCTGCTTGCATTCAGCAGACTCCAGGGACCAGACGCTGACCATCTATGATATAAACAGATGATCAGTGAATAAAGCTTGTCGGAGCTTCTTCATCAGAACAGAGTGAGACAAGCTCACCTCCATCCTCCACACAACAGAACCTGGTGCACTCTCCTTCACCTCACTCCATCTTTCACTATGGAGTTTTTCAACTCGGCTCTTGGGAAGAACATCACCTTTGTGCATCCTGCATATTTCATATTAAGCGGATTTATCGGAATACCTCATGTTAAGTATTATTACATCTTTCTGTGTTTTCTGTATATCTTTTCCGTGCTGGCAAACACTGCAGTCATGGCCGTAATATGTTTGGATCCCAATCTGAGAACTCCAAAGTATATCATAGTTTTTAACCTGGCCTTTACAGACCTGTTCGGTAACTCTGCTCTGGTGCCGAAGGTCCTGGACGTCTTCCTGTTCAACCATCACCAGATCCCCTACAACGACTGCCTGACCTTCCTGTTCTTCTGCTACACCTGCCTCTCCATGCAGTCTCTCAACCTGGTGGCTCTCTCCTACGACAGACTCATAGCGATCGGTTACCCGCTGCAATACCATGTGAAGATCACTCACAGGTCCATGTTTTGTGTTATTGCCTCTTTTTGGCTCACTATCGTCACTGTGGTACTGATCGTAGCCGGCCTTCTCACCAGACTCTCCTTCTGTCAGTCCGTAGTGATCAGGAGCTATTTCTGTGACCACGGCCAGTTATATCGTCTGGCTTGCAACGACATCACACCCAGTTTTATCATGTCCTATCTGTTACCAGCTCTAATCCTCTGGTTCCCTCTGATATTCATCTTGTGCACTTACCTGTACATCAGCTATGCTTTGACCAAAGTGACCACGGTTCAGGGGCGGCTGAAGGCCTTAAAAACCTGCACAGCTCATCTGTCACTCGTGGCCATCTACTTCATCCCGATATTAGTCACATTTATGTTGCAGAAGAATATTCATCCCAATGCCAGGATCATTAACTTGTCTCTGAGCTCCGTCTTTCCTCCCACGTTGAACCCGATTATCTATGTTCTGCAGACCCAAGAAATAAAAGATTCTCTGAGAAAATTTTTAAAGATCATAAAGAAATCCGGGATTAACGTAAAGAAAGTTATTTTCAACTAACAATTGGTGTTCTGTTCAGGAGGTTATGTCTATTACAGTCAAATCAATGAGTGAGAATACCACAAATGTTTTTGATATGAATTTATTCCAGAAGAATTGTGAATAAATGTGAGTGAATAAATATGTTAGAATCCCACAAATGTTGTGATATGAAATTATAATAATTATTACATTTAATCCTCAAATCAAGTGACTTTTTAAAAGAAGAAGTGTGAAATAAAATAGCTCATTTAAAGACAGAAGTTCTTTGCTAATTGCCATTATTTCTACTCATGCACTGTGTGATAACTGTAAGTTTATTCTACAAACATGTAACTATATTTCTTATTTTCATTTTATTGTTGTTCCTATATTGTTTCATTCTAGTTCTTTACTGTTTTGATTTACTGTATTGCTGACTATGATCTATTTTTATTTTCTCAACTCTGCACTTATATTGGATTTGTGAGACACCTTGTAACTTTTTTTTTAAAGGTGCTATAGAAATAAAGTTTAGTATTGTTATCATCAGTTTCCTGTATATATATATTTCAGAGTATTTTTCATTTTTCATATATTTCATGCAACATTTAAGATGCAAAAAAAGATGATTTTTACATTTGTATTTTTAAATCAATGATTAAAGAAGAAAGATAATTTCTGATCAAACTTTTGGCTTTTTCGTGATTATTGATTCCTCATAAAGTAAACCAGAACGAGACCTTTTCTGTCTTTATGTGTTTTTCTCTTCTGCAGCACTTCACTTTCTCCGGAAACACATGTTCATATTAAACCTCTGCTGCCGTTCAAGGACATCATGACTTCTCCTTTATTGTGGATTTAATTGTGAAACATCTTCAGGAAGTGCAGATTCTGTATATGTGAACTTCAAGATTTGTAATATGATTGAGAAAAGATGCTTCTAAAGCTGTTCATCATCGCCGTCGTGGAATAAAGTCAGTTTCTGGGATATTTTGGCCGACAGTGTCTCTTTTTAGCTGCAGGAGGATTTGATGCACATCTTCATGTCTGTGGTCAGATGTGAACAGATCATATCTTTCATTAAACTTTCTTGTTCCATATTATATATAAAAGCAGAGACGTCAGTATATCACAGAACCTGATTTTAGGCACGTGAGCTTTGAGCTGCAGGTCCCTGGTTTGGATCCCGGCTCGATCATCTTCCTGAATCACGCCTCTTCTCTCTCTCTCACCCATCCATCCACTCATTTTTTGACAAGAGAATATATGTTAATATCATTAATTTGGGTGTAAAAGCAAATTAATGCAAAGCCTTGTTGTATTTGCAGTATTAAGGTTGTGAGTGCATCTTATAACCTTTAAGATCCTCAATCATTTATACATGTTTCCTCTTGAGTGTGTAAATTGTGCCTTTAGGGTTTATTGTACATCTGTGATTATCTCTATAGAAAACAAATGAATTAAACACAGCAAACTAACTAAACAGTCACAAACTAAAATACAGTAAAAATACATAAAAATAGAAGCTCCAATTACATTAATGTAATATAATATGAAATAAATATATTATGTACTATAATAAATGCAGTATAATAGTTGTATTGAGAAGTTTCTTCCTGCTTGCATTGAGCAGACTCAAGGGACCAGACGCTGACCATCTATGATATAAACAGATGATCAGTGAATAAAGCTTGTCGGAGCTTCTTCATCAGAACAGAGTGAGACAAGCTCACCTCCATCCTCCACACAAGAGAACCTGGTGCACTCTCCTTCAACTCACTCCATCTTTCACTATGGAGTTTTTCAACTCGGCTCTCGGGAAGAACATCACCTTTGTGCATCCTGCATATTTCATATTAAGCGGATTTATCGGAATACCTCATGTTAAGTATTATTACATCTTTCTGTGTTTTCTGTATATCTTTTCCGTGCTGGCAAACACTGCAGTCATGGCCGTAATATGTTTGGATCCCAATCTGAGAACTCCAAAGTATATCATAGTTTTTAACCTGGCCTTTACGGACCTGTTCAGTAACTCTGCTCTGGTGCCGAAGGTCCTGGACGTCTTCCTGTTCAACCATCACCAGATCCCCTACAACGACTGTCTGACCTTCCTGTTCTTCTGCTACACCAGCCTCTCCATGCAGTCTCTTAACCTGGTGGCTCTCTCCTACGACAGACTCATAGCGATCCGTTACCCGCTGCAATACCATGTGAAGATCACTCACAGGTCCATGTTTTGTGTTATTGCCTCTTTTTGGCTCTCTATCGTCACTGTGGTACTGATCGTATCCGGCCTTCTCACCAGACTCTCCTTCTGTCAGTCCGTAGTGATCAGGAGTTTTTTCTGTGACCACGGCCAGTTGTATCGTCTGGCCTGCAACGACATCACACCCAGTTTTATCATGTCCTATCTGTTACCAGCTCTAATCCTCTGGTTCCCTCTGATATTCATCGTGTGCACGTACCTGTATATCAGCTATGCTTTGACCAACGTGACTACGGTTCAGGGGCGGCTGAAGGCCTTAAAAACCTGCACAGCTCATCTGTCACTCGTGGCCATCTACTTCATCCCGATATTAGTCACATTTATGTTGCAGAAGAATATTCATCCCAATGCCAGGATCATTAACTTGTCTCTGAGCTTCGTCATTCCTCCCACGTTGAACCCGATTATCTATGTTCTGCAGACCCAAGAAATAAAAGATTCTCTGAGAAAATTTTTAAAGATCAGAAAGAAATCCAGGATTAGAGTAAAGAAAGTTATTGTCAACTAACAATTGGTGTTCTGTTCAGGAGGTTATGTCTATTACAGTCAAATCAATGAGTGAGAATACCACAAATGTTTTTGATATGAATTTATTCCAGAAGAATTGTGAATAAATGTGAGTGAATAAATATGTTAGAATCCCACAAATGTTGTGATATGAAATTATAATAATTATTACATTTAATCCTCAAATCAAGTGACGTTTTTGAAGAAGAAGTGTGAAATAAAATAGCTCATTTAAAGACAGAAGTTCTTTGCTAATTGCCATTATTTCTACTCATGCACTGTGTGATAACTGTAAGTTTATTCTACAAACATGTAACTATATTTCTTATTTTCATTTTATTGTTGTTCCTATATTGTTTCATTCTAGTTCTTTACTGTTTTGATTTACTCTATTGCTGACTATGATCTATTTTTATTTTCTCAACTTTGCACTTATATTGGATTTTGTGAGACTCCTTGTAACTTTTTTTTAAAAATGCTATAGAAATAAAGTTTAGTATTGTTATCATCAGTTTCCTGTATATATATATTTCAGAGTATTTTTCATTTTTCATATATTTTATGCAACATTTAAGATTCAAAAAAAGATGATTTTTACATTTGTATTTTTAAATCAATGATTAAAGAAGAAAGATCATTTCTGATCGAACTTTTGGCTTCTTCGTGATTATTGATTCCTCATAAAGTGAAACAGAACGAGACCTTTTCTGTCTTTATGTGTTTTTCTCTTCTGCAGCACTTCACTTTCTCTGGAAACACAAGTTCATATTAAACCTCTGCTGCCGTTCAAGGACATCATGACTTCTCCTTTATTGTGGATTTAATTGTGAAACATCTTCAGGAAGTGCAGATTCTGTATATGTGAACTTCAAGATTTGTAATATGATTGAGAAAAGATGCTTCTAAAGCTGTTCATCATCGTCGTCGTGGAATAAAGTCAGTTTCTGGGATATTTTGGCCGACAGTGTCTCTTTTTAGCTGCAGGAGGATTTGATGCACATCTTCATGTCTGTGGTCAGATGTGAACAGATCATATCTTTCATTAAACTTTCTTGTTCCATATTATATATAAAAGCAGAGACCTCAGTATATCAAAGAACCTGATTCTAGGCACGTGAGCTTTGAGCTGCAGGTCCCTGGTTTGGATCCCGGCTCGACCATTTTCCTGAATCACGCCTCTTCTCTCTCTCTCACCCATCCATCCACTAATTTTTTGACAAGAGAATATATGTTAATATCATTAAATTGGGGTGTAAAAGTAAATTAATGCAAAGCCTTGTTGTATTTGCAGTATTAAGGTTGTGAGTGCATCTTATAACCTTTAAGATCCTCTATCATTTATACATGTTTCCTCTTGAGTGTGTTAATTGTGCCTTTAGGGTTTATTGTACATCAGTGATTATCTCTCTAGAAAACAAATGAATTAAACACAGCAAACTAACTAAACAGTCACAAACTAAAATACAGTAAAAATACATAAAAATAGAAGCTCCAATTACATTAATGTAATATAATATGAAATAAATATATTATATACTATAATAAATGAAGTATAATAGTTGTATTGAGAAGTTTCTTCCTGCTTGCATTCAGCAGACTCCAGGGACCAGACACTGACCATCTATGATATAAACAGATGATCACATTTGAATAAAGCTTGTCGGAGCTTCTTCATCAGAACAGAGTGAGACAAGCTCACCTCCATCCTCCACACAAGAGAACCTGCTGCACTCTCCTTCACCTCACTCCATCTTTCACTATGGAGTTTTTCAACTCGGCTCTCGGGAAGAACATCACCTTTGTGCATCCTGCGTATTTCATAATAAGCGGATTTATCGGAATACCTCATGTTAAGTATTATTACATCTTTCTGTGTTTTCTGTATATCTTTTCCGTGCTGGCAAACACTGCAGTCATGGCCGTAATATGTTTGGATCCCAATCTGAGAACTCCAAAGTATATCATAGTTTTTAACCTGGCCTTTACAGACCTGTTCGGTAACTCTGCTCTGGTGCCGAAGGTCCTGGACGTCTTCCTGTTCAACCATCACCAGATCCCCTACAACGACTGCCTGACCTTCCTGTTCTTCTGCTACACCTGCCTCTCCATGCAGTCTCTCAACCTGGTGGCTCTCTCCTACGACAGACTCATAGCGATCGGTTACCCGCTGCAATACCATGTGAAGATCACTCACAGGTCCATGTTTTGTGTTATTGCCTCTTTTTGGCTCTCTATCGTCACTGTGGTACTGATCGCAGCCGGCCTTCTCACCAGACTCTCCTTCTGTCAGTCCGTAGTGATCAGGAGTTTTTTCTGTGACCACGGCCAGTTGTATCGTCTGGCCTGCAACAACATCACACCCAGTTTTATCATGGCCAAGCTTTTATCAACTCTCATCCTCTGGTTCCCTCTGATATTCATCGTGTGCACGTACCTGTACATCAGCTATGCTTTGACCAAAGTGACCACGGTTCAGGGGCGGCTGAAGGCCTTAAAAACCTGCACAGCTCATCTGTCACTCGTGGCCATCTACTTCATCCCGATATTAGTCACATTTATGTTTGCGAATAATATTCATCCCAATGCCAGGATCATTAACTTGTCTCTGAGCTCCGTCTTTCCTCCCACCTTGAACCCGATTATCTATGTTCTGCAGACGCAAGAAATAAAAGAATCTGTGAGAAAATTATTAAAGATCAGAAAGAAATCCGGGATTAAAGGAAAGAAAGTTATTGTCAGGTAAATATTTCTGTTCTGTTCAGGACATTACGTCTATTACAGAAGAATCAATGAGTGAGTGAATTAATGTGTTAGAATACCACAAATGTTGTGATATGAAATTATAATAATTATTACATTTAATCCTCAAATCAAGTTACGTTTTTAAAAGAAGAAGTGTGAAATAAAATAATTCATTTAAAGACAGAAGTTCTTTAATAATTGCATTTATTTATACTCATGCACTGTGTGATAACTGCAAGTTTATTTTACAAACATGTAACTAAATTTCTTAATTTAATTTTATTGTTTTAATTTTGTTCCTTTATTGTTTCATTCTAGTTCTTTCATCTGTTTTGTTTCATTGTATTGCTGACTATGATCTTTTTTTCTTTTTGCAACTCTGCCCTTATATCTGATTTTGTGATGCACGTTGTAACTTTGTTTTCGTTAAAGCGTGCTGTAGAAATAAAGTTTATTATTGTTATCATCAGTTTTCTGTATATATATATATATATATCAAAGTATTTGTAATTTTTCACATATTTCAAGTGTGATGGAAATTCATCTTGAGATTTGAAATAAAGAAATTCCCAGTCTGGAGTTGCTTTGATTCTTTATAATAGTAAGCATGCAGAGTTTATACAACAAGCACGGGGGCTCAAAATGGAACAACTGGCCGCAAGTTCAAAAAAGCCAGAACTAATACAAAGAGGTGCTTCATAAAACGTAAAAGGAAAAAAGACATGAAATCCTCCTCTGTGTCGATCTGCTGTGTCCGTCCGCTGTAGCATACTCCCTGTTTACCAAGGTCACAACCTTAGACACTGGTCAGTGGAATTTTCCTCCACACATGCAACACTTTAGATGGGAAAAGAATATGATTTTCACATTTGTATTTTTTAAATCAATGATGAAAGAAGAAAGATAATATCTGATCAAACTTTTGGATTCTTCGTGATTAGTGATTCCTCATAAAGTAAAACAGAATGAGAAATTTTCTGTCTTTATGTGTTTTTCTCTTCTGCAGCACTTCACTCTCTCCGGAAACAGTTCATATTAAACCTCTGCTGCCGTTCAAGGACATCATGACGTCTCTTTTATTGTGGATTTTATTGTGAATCATCTTCAGGAAGTGCAGATTCTGTAAATGTGAACTTCAAGATTTGTAAGATGATTGAGAATTTTTTTTTCAAAAGCTGTTCATCGTCGTCGTCGTGGAATAAAGTCAGTTTCTGAGATATTTTGGCCGACAGTGTCTCTTTTTAGCTGCAGGAGGATTTGATGCACATCTTCATGTCTGTGGTCAGATGTGAACAGATCATATCTTTCATTAAACTTTCTTGTTCCATATTATATATAAAAGCAGAGACCTCAGTATATCAAAGAACCTGATTCTAGGCACGTGAGCTTTGAGCTGCAGGTCCCTGGTTTGGATCCCGGCTCGACCATTTTCCTGAATCACGCCTCTTCTCTCTCTCTCACCCATCCATCCACTCATTTTTTGACAAGAGAATATATGTTAATATCATTAAATTGGGGTGTAAAAGTAAATTAATGCAAAGCCTTGTTGTATTTGCAGTATTAAGGTTGTGAGTGCATCTTATAACCTTTAAGATCCTCTATCATTTATACATGTTTCCTCTTGAGTGTGTTAATTGTGCCTTTAGGGTTTATTGTACATCAGTGATTATCTCTATAGAAAACAAATGAATTAAACACAGCAAACTAACTAAACAGTCACAAACTAAAATACAGTAAAAATACATACAAATAGAAGCTCCAATTACATTAATGTAATATAATATGAAATAAATATATTATATACTATAATAAATGAAGTATAATAGTTGTATTGAGAAGTTTCTTCCTGCTTGCATTCAGCAGACTCCAGGGACCAGACTCTGACCATCTATGATATAAACAGATGATCAGTGAATAAAGCTTGTCGGAGCTTCTTCATCAGAACAGAGTGAGACGAGCTCACCTCCATCCTCCACACAAGAGAACCTGCTGCACTCTCCTTCACCTCACTCCATCTTTCACTATGGAGTTTTTCAACTCAGCTCTCGGGAAGAACATCACCTTTGTGCGTCCTGCGTATTTCATAATAAGCGGATTTATTGGAATACCTCATGTTAAGTATTATTACATCTTTCTGTGTTTTCTGTATATCTTTTCCGTGCTGGCAAACACTGCAGTCATGGCCGTAATATGTTTGGATCCCAATCTGAGAACTCCAAAGTATATCATAGTTTTTAACCTGGCCTTTACAGACCTGTTCGGTAACTCTGCTCTGGTGCCGAAGGTCCTGGACGTCTTCCTGTTCAACCATCACCAGATCCCCTACAATGACTGCCTGACCTTCCTGTTCTTCTGCTACACCTGCCTCTCCATGCAGTCTCTCAACCTGGTGGCTCTCTCCTACGACAGACTCATAGCAATCGGTTACCCGCTGCAATACCATGTGAAGATCACTCACAGGTCCATGTTTTGTGTTATTGCCTCTTTTTGGCTCTCTATCGTCACTGTGGTACTGATCGTAGCCGGCCTTCTCACCAGACTCTCCTTCTGTCAGTCCGTAGTGATCAGGAGTTATTTCTGTGACCACGGCCAGTTGTATCGTCTGGCCTGCAACGACACCACACCCACTGCTATCATATCCTTTCTGTTAACATATCTCATCCTCTGGTTCCCTCTGATATTCATCTTGTGCACTTACCTGTACATCAGCTATGCTTTGACCAAAGTGACCACGGTTCAGGGGAGGCTGAAGGCCTTAAAAACCTGCACAGCTCATCTGTCACTCGTGGCCATCTACTTTATCCCGATATTAGTCACATTTATGTTTGCGAAGAATATTAATCCCAATGCCAGGATCATTAACTTGTCTCTGACCTCCGTCTTTCCTCCCACCTTGAACCCGATTATCTATGTTCTGCAGACGCAAGAAATAAAAGAATCTGTGAGAAAATTATTAAAGATCAGAAAGAAATCCGGGATTAAAGTAAAGAAAGTTATTGTCAGGTAAATATTTCTGTTCTGTTCAGGACACTACGTCTATTACAGAAGAATCAATGAGTGAGTGAATAAATGTGTTAGAATACCACAAATGTTGTGATATGAAATTATAATAATTATTACATTTAATCCTCAAATCAAGTTACGTTTTTAAAAGAAGAAGTGTGAAATAAAATAATTCATTTAAAGACAGAAGTTCTTTGCTAATTGCATTTATTTATACTCATGCACTGTGTGATAACTGCAAGTTTATTTTACAAACATGTAACTAAATTTCTTAATTTAATTTTATTGCTTTAATTTTGTTCCTTAATTGTTTCATTCTAGTTCTTTCATCTGTTTTGTTTCATTGTATTGCTGACTATGATCTGTTTTTCTTTTTGCAACTCTGCCCTTATATCTGATTTTGTGACGCACGTTGTAACTTTGTTTTCGTTAAAGCGTGCTGTAGAAATAAAGTTTATTATTGTTATCATCAGTTTTCTGTATATATATATATATATATATATATATATATATATATATATATATATCAAAGTATTTGTAATTTTTCACATATTTCATGTGTGATGGAAATTCATCTTGAGATTTGAAATAAAGAAATTCCCAGACTGGAGTTGCTTTGATTCTTTATAATAGTAAGCATGCAGAGTTTATACAACAAGCACGGGGGCTCAAAATGGAACAACTGGCCGCAAGTTCAAAAAAGCCAGAACTAATACAAAGAGGTGCTTCATAACACGTAAAAGGAAAAAAGACATGAAATCCTCCTCTGTGTCTATCTGCTGTGTCCGTCCGCTGTAGCATACTCCCTGTTTACCAAGGTCACAACCTTAGACACTGGTCAGTGGAATTTTCCTCCACACATGCAACACTTTAGATGGGAAAAGAATATGATTTTCACATTTGTATTTTTTAAATCAATGATGAAAGAAGAAAGATAATATCTGATCAAACTTTTGGATTCTTCGTGATTAGTGATTCCTCATAAAGTAAAACAGAATGAGAGCTTTTCTGTCTTTATGTGTTTTTCTCTTCTGCAGCACTTCACTCTCTCCGGAAACAGTTCATATTAAACCTCTGCTGCCGTTCAAGGACATCATGACGTCTCTTTTATTGTGGATTTTATTGTGAACTATCTTCAGGAGGTGCAGATTCTGTAAATGTGAACTTCAAGAGTTGTAAGATGATTGAGAATTTTTTTTTAAAAAGCTGTTCATCATCGTCGTCGTGGAATAAAGTCAGTTTCTGGGATATTTTGGCCGACAGTGTCTCTTTTTAGCTGCAGGAGGATTTGATGCACATCTTCATGTCTGTGGTCAGATGTGAACAGATCATATCTTTCATTATACTTTCTTGTTCCATATTATATATAAAAGCAGAGACCTCAGTATATCAAAAAACCTTATTCTAGGCACGTGAGCTTTGAGCTGCAGGTCCCTGGTTTGGATCCCGGCTAGATCATTTTCCTGAATCACGCCTCTTCTCTCTCTCTCACCCATCCATCCACTCATTTTTTGACAAGAGAATATATGTTAATATCATTAAATTGGGGTGTAAAAGTAAATTAATGCAAAGCCTTGTTGTATTTGCAGTATTAAGGTTGTGAGTGCATCTTATAACCTTTAAGATCTTCAATCATTTATACATGTTTCCTCTTGAGTGTGTTAATTGTGCCTTTAGGGTTTATTGTACATCAGTGATTATCTCTATAGAAAACAAATGAATTAAACACAGCAAACTAACTAAACAGTCACAAACTAAAATACAGTAAAAATACATAAAAATAGAAGCTCCAATTACATTAATGTAATATAATATGAAATAAATATATTATATACTATAATAAATGAAGTATAATAGTTGTACTGAGAAGTTTCTTCCTGCTTGCATTCAGCAGACTCAAGGGACCAGACGCTGACCATCTATGATATAAACAGATGATCACATTTGAATAAAGCTTGTCGGAGCTTCTTCATCAGAACAGAGTGAGACAAGCTCACCTCCATCCTCCACACAAGAGAACCTGGTGCACTCTCCTTCAACTCACTCCATCTTTCACTATGGAGTTTTTCAACTCGGCTCTCGGGAAGAACATCACCTTTGTGCATCCTGCATATTTCATAATAAGCGGATTTATCGGAATACCTCATGTTAAGTATTATTACATCTTTCTGTGTTTTCTGTATATCTTTTCCGTGCTGGCAAACACTGCAGTCATGGCCGTAATATGTTTGGATCCCAATCTGAGAACTCCAAAGTATATCATAGTTTTTAACCTGGCCTTTACAGACCTGTTCGGTAACTCTGCTCTGGTGCCGAAGGTCCTGGACGTCTTCCTGTTCAACCATCACCAGATCCCCTACAACGACTGCCTGACCTTCCTGTTCTTCTGCTACACCTGCCTCTCCATGCAGTCTCTCAACCTGGTGGCCCTCTCTTACGACAGACTCATAGCGATCGGTTACCCGCTGCAATACCATGTGAAGATCACTCACAGGTCCATGTTTTGTGTTATTGCCTCTTTTTGGCTCTCTATCGTCACTGTGGTACTGATCGCAGCCGGCCTTCTCACCAGACTCTCCTTCTGTCAGTCCGTAGTGATCAGGAGTTTTTTCTGTGACCACGGCCAGTTGTATCGTCTGGCCTGCAATGACATCACACCCAGTTTTATCATGGCCAAGCTTTTATCAACTCTCATCCTCTGGTTCCCTCTGATATTCATCGTGTGCATGTACCTGTACATCAGCTATGCTTTGACCAAAGTGACCACGGTTCAGGGGCGGCTGAAGGCCTTAAAAACCTGCACAGCTCATCTGTCACTCGTGGCCATCTACTTCATCCCGATATTAGTCACATTTATGTTTGCGAATAATATTCATCCCAATGCCAGGATCATTAACTTGTCTCTGAGCTCCGTCTTTCCTCCCACCTTGAACCCGATTATCTATGTTCTGCAGACGCAAGAAATAAAAGAATCTGTGAGAAAATTATTAAAGATCAGAAAGAAATCCGGGATTAAAGTAAAGAAAGTTATTGTCAGGTAAATCTTTCTGTTCTGTTCAGGACATTACGTCTATTACAGAAGAATCAATGAGTGAGTGAATAAATATGTTAGAATCCCAAAAATGTTGTGATATGAAATTATAATAATTATTATATTTAATCCTCAAATCAAGTGATGTTTTTAAAAGAATAAGTGTGAAATAAAATAACTCATTTAAAGACAGAAGTTCTTTGCTAATTGCATTTATTTCTACTCATGCACTGTGTGATAACTGCAAGTTTATTTTACAAACATGTAACTATATTTCTTAATTTAATTTTATTGTTTTAATTTGTTCCTTTATTGTTTCATTCTAGTTCTTTCATCTGTTTTGTTTCGGTGTATTGCTGACTATGATCTTTTTTTCTTTTTGCTACTCTGCCATTATATCTGATTTTGTAAAGCGTGCTGTAGAAATAAAGTTTATTATTGTTATCATCAGTTTTCTGTATATATATCAAAGTATTTGTAATTTTTCACATATTTCATGTGTGATGGAAATTCATCTTGAGATTTGAAATAAAGAAATTCCCAGACTGGAGTTGCTTTGATTCTTTATAATAGTAAGCATTCAGAGTTTATACAACAAGCACGGGGGCTCAAAATGGAACAACTGGCCGCAAGTTCAAAAAAGCCAGAACTAATACAAAGAGGTGCTTCATAAAACGTAAAAGGAAAAAAGACATGAAATCCTCCTCTGTGTCTATCTGCTGTGTCCGTCAGCTGTAGCAAACTCCCTGTTTACCAAGGTCACAACCTTAGACACTGGTCAGCGGAATTTTCCTCCACACATGCAACACTTAAGATGGGAAAAGAAGATGATTTTCACATTTGAATTTTTTAAATCAATGATGAAAGAAGAAAGATAATATCTGATCAAACTTTTGGATTCTTCGTGATTATTGATTCCTCATAAAGTAAAACAGAACGAGAGCTTTTCTGTCTTTATGTGTTTTTCTCTTCTGCAGCACTTCACTCTCTCCGGAAACACAAGTTCATATTAAACCTCTGCTGCCGTTCAAGGACATTATGACTTCTCCTTTATTGTGGATTTAATTGTGAAACATCTTCAGGAAGTGCAGATTCTGTATATGTGAACTTCAAGATTTGTAATATGATTGAGAAAAGATGCTTCTAAAGCTGTTCATCATCATCATCGTGGAACAAAGTCAGTTTCTGGGATATTTTGGCCGAGTGTGAGGCAGATGTGAACAGATCATATCTTTAATTAAACCTTTGTGTTCCATATTTAATATAAAAGTAGAGACTTCAGTATCTCACAGAACCTGATTCTAGGCACATGTGCTTTGAGCGTCCGGTCCCTGGTTTGAATCCCGGCTCGACCATTTTCCTGAATCATTCCTCTTTCTCACCCTGTTCTCTCCTTCACCGAAAGACCAAAAATATGAAAGATGTGAAAAAACATTGAGCTCAGGTCCCAGTGAGATCCAGGAGAGACGCTCAGACACAGACGAGCTGGATTGACTGGTCTGTAGTTGAAATGCTGCCAGAGGTGAAACTTGAATCAGTAGTTGTGTTTCGGTGGCTGACAGTCTGTGCTCAGTGCGGTTCAGCTCTGTGTCAAACTCAAATCCAGGAGAAGCAGAACAGAGAGATTCACTGCATCAGCTGATAAAAGTCGTTTACTGATGTGTCAGATGAATAGAGTGTCTGAACACTGATGTGATGGAGGTTTGTTCCAGAACCACAGACACAGAGGGGGAGGGGGACTAGTTCCTGGAACTAGAGGAAGCTTCTTCTGTAATTTCTGAACCAAAGGGAGTTACAAAAATTTGAAATGTGCCACTGGCTAATTAACTTTAATGAATTTACATAAAAATAAAGAAAGACAGTCAGACAGATAGATAGACAGATATATATATATATATATAGATAGATAGATAGATAGATAGACAGACAGACAGACAGACAGACAGACAGACAGACAGACAGACAGACAGACAGACAGACAGACAGACAGACAGACAGACAGACAGACAGACAGACAGACAGACAGACAGACAGACAGACAGACAGACAGACAGACAGACAGACAGACAGACAGACAGACAGACAGACAGACAGACAGACAGACAGACAGACAGACAGACAGACAGACAGACAGACAGACAGACAGACAGACAGACAGACAGACAGACAGACAGACAGACAGACAGACAGACAGACAGACAGACAGATAGATAGATAGATAGATAGATAGATAGATAGATAGATAGATAGATAGATAGATAGATAATTCTAACAGCCGCCACCTCTCCACTGCACGACCTTGTCTGATGATGAGTGGTGAACATGTAATAGACTCAGGGGATCAGACATTGAACTAATGTGACGGAGAAGAGGAAGAGTACGACCGGTTCTTCAGTTTCCACCTCTGTCAAACCATATAAAAGCTTCTGTCATTAGAGCGACGGGGAGAAGGAGAGGAGGAGAAGAGAGGAGGAGAAGAGCTCACCTCCATCTCTATGCAGACACTTCTCCACATCCCTTCTCTCTCAAAGTTTTTACTATGAACTTATTCAACTCAGCTCTGGGGAAAAACATCACCTTCGTCCATCCGGCGTATTTCATAATCGGTGGGTTCTCCGGCATCCCAAATATAAAACATTACTACGTCTTTCTGTTTTTTGTGTACGTCATTTCAGTGCTGGGGAACACCGCCGTAATGGCCGTAATCTGCCTGGATCACAACCTGAGAACTCCGAAGCACATCGCGGTGTTCAACCTGGCCTTCGTGGACCTGTTCGGTAACTCTGCTCTGGTGCCGAAGGTCCTGGACGTCTTCCTGTTCAACCATCACCTCATCCCTTACAACGAGTGCCTGACCTTCATGTTCTTCTGCTACACCAGCCTCTCCATGCAGTCCTTCAACCTGGTGGCTCTCTCCTACGACAGACTCGTCGCGATCATATTTCCGCTGCAGTACCACGTGAAAGTGACCCACAGGTTCATGCTGTGTTTGATCGCCTCTTTCTGGGCCTTTGTTATCGTGGCTGTGCTCATATCAGTCGGCCTCATCACGAGACTCTCCTTCTGTGGGTCTGTGGTGGTTAACAGTTATTTCTGTGACCACGGGCAGATCTACCGGCTGTCGTGCAATGACCATTACCCAAATTATGTGCTCAGTTGTTTGTACCCGGTTCTTATTTTCTGGCTGCCGCTTGTTTTCATCTTGATGGGCTACATGTACATCGGCTGCACTTTGGCTAAAGTGGCCACCGCTCATCAAGGTCTCAAGGCCTTTAAGACGTGCATCGGTCATCTGTCATTGGTGGCAGTTTACTTCATCCCTCTGTTGATCACATTCACCCTGATGGAAAATATCCATCCAAATGCCAGGATCATAAACCTGTCCCTGACCTCTGTCTTCCCCCCCATGTTGAACCCCATCGTTTACGTTCTGCAGACGCAGGAAATCAAAGAATCTTTGAAGAAGTTGTTACATATCAGAGGGAAATTCAAAAGAATAACAGCAATGTGAGCATTTAGTCCTGGTTTATACTATATAGTTATAAGTACTCTTAGTGCTTTGTTTGTTTTATATGGAATATTTGAAAAATATTGACATGAACTTTACAAATCTATACAAGAGGTAGATGTTTTTATATTGAAAGTAAAGCAGCAGAAAATAACCACAAACTCTCACGCTTGATGTCGCTGAGGTAAAACTATGTCTGTGATTTCAAAGTAAAGCTGCTGTTAATGCTGTCATAGGAAAAATGAAATATGAAAACTATATGAAGTTTATTTTAATCTAGTTTACTTTGCATTCATTTAATGTAAACTGTGTATTGAAGCAGAATTTAGTTTTTATAAAATCTGTGATGAGTTAGTTCTTGTTGTTATAGATATTTCTGTGCATTATAACTGAGTTAAATTTCCACATGTAGAAAACTTAAAAATCTAAGAGTCTATAGTGATGTAAGTGCAGAGTACAGAGGCATTTTGAGTTGAATGCTATAAAAGAAATTATCTGTGCTTTCGTAATTCATAGCAGCAAGCCGAAGACACTTAGTCATTTTCATAAACTGAAAGATTCACATTGTTTAACTGTCACTGCCATTCAAATTAAGCTGAATGAGATATTTGTTGTGTCATTTCTGTCACTTCATCTAACTGATGTGTAACAGGAGGAAACTTTATCTGTCGATGTGTTAGCAACTATATCAAGTGTAAAGAATTGAAATTGTCCGATGCAGATCACTTTAAAGCTTTGTAATGTGGAACTTTGCTCTTAGATTATTTTACTACACATGTAACTGACTGTAAGAAATGAACCAATATGTGATTCAATAAAACACTAAGAGTCTCTGTCTTGTTAATTTTCTTTAAAGTTTTCTCGATATCTACCTTTATTTTTATGTTATTTCTAAATAAAATATTTAATCGTCCCGAGCAGGTTTTTCTTTGTCCTGATCTAGATTCCAAACAAACACAACATTTCAACATTTTCAGTCTTTTTCAAGGGAATAATTTATGGATCTTCATGAAAGAAATATGGCATATTTTGGAAAGAGATAACTATGAGTGTGTGTAATTTGGTGAGGATTGATTGGATTTAAGTGTTTCGGCTTCGGTGGAGTAACATGCACTTTTCAGTGTGAAACCAGGTGAATCAAGACTGAATAAACCAAATTAAATGAAATATTGGATCAGTCTTATTAAATCTGAGTCAGTTCATAGTGGAGCTGTAAAATTACACTTTAATATGACACTCACTAAAAACAAAAATGTAATCCATGTAGATTTCATTCCTTTTGAAAAAGAAGGAAGACCCATGATTATGTGGGTCTTGCACCATCTAGTGTTCTAACTGTATTTTACTGTAGAAGGTCAACTTGACATTTCTTTGTTTCTTTTTTTTTTTTTAATATATGTTTATTAGTTTTTCCACAGGTAATACAACACAAAACAAAACAAAAACAAGACAAACATTTGGCTCACACACATATTCAAGTCCATACAGGCAGAAGATTCAGGGGTCACGACCTATACAAGTACGAAAAAATTAAAAACATAAGTAAAATAAAAGTATACAGAAATAAAAGTAAATCAATTAAATGGTGAAACAGAGTGCCTCTTTTGAGGCAGAGCATTCTGAGCTATGATACGAACCCTCTTGTGAGAATGGTGGAAGCATTCAGACCAACATATGACAGAAAGGGTTCCCATGTTTTACGAAAGGCATCATCATTGCTGTGAAATTTACATGTCATTTCTTTGTTTCTTCAGTATTATAATTAGCAAACATCCACAGGAAACAATACACATTTTAAAGACGTTCTGTTTTTAAAGATCCTTCAGTATAAAAACCAAAGATGAGATTCCACAGTTCACAAATCTTCATACCAATTACTTAATTTAAGTCAATTTTTAGCCTCTTATTTTAATTGTATGCTCTTTTAATTACTTTACAACACTTTGGTTGTTTTAAATAAATTAACTTGTCTTTGTGGTTTATTTGTAATATTGTGATTTCGTCCTGTTTCTACACCGTGACTTTGTTGTTAATATTGAGGTGATATAATATATAGTCATTGTTGATTTTCAATCATGAATACTGACATCTGTAAATACACACTTAAATATATTTCCCATATTATAACACTCATTCTTGCCAGAAGTGCCTTTTGAGTACTTAATTCTTTATGTACTAATTTCTAGATTTTAAATAAGAAGGAATTTCCTAAACTGCAAAAACATGATTTGGTGAAAAAGAAGAGCTAGAAAATACAAATGTACAACTCAACGAACCCGGTGGTGAAAAGTGAACTAAGTGGATTGCATCATCACACCAGAGATAAACACACACCAGCAGTGTTGGGAAGGATACTTTCAAAACGTATTCCGTTACAGAATACAGAATACATGCACAAAAATGTAATCTGTAACGTATTCCATTACATTAACTAATCTGAGTAACGTATTCTGAATACTTGGAATACTTCCGGTTTGTATTGCATTTTTTAAGTGTATGATTGCGGCGTTGTTATAGTCAGTGGAGCAGCAGCAGTTTAAACTCTCTCCACCGATGCTGCGGGCCCGCTGGATGTCCGGCTCCCATCCACTCCCACCTCTGTGCGGGTCTCACCGGAGGCTGAACCCCCCCCTGCGCCAAGGCTGCCTCGCGCCGTGCAGCGATCGTTTCGGCGTCGGGTCTATTTGTTGCGCTTGACGCGAGCATATCGCTCCAGGAAACACACTGAAAAAGGATTTTAAACGATATTGATGACATATTTTATATGATATAAATGATAAAGCATGCATCCCATAGTTTGTATTCCCCTTCTGTTGTCCTGGAGTTTTAAATAAAGAGAGGGGGGGGGGGGGGGGGGGGGGCGGAGAATACGTAATTTACCCTCGACACCCGACATTGAACGGAGCAAACAGCGGAGAAGTTCTTGAAGATGGATGACATTAAATTGGGACGCTGTTGCAGTTAATGTTGGAGCAACAAGTGACCATATGCTTTTATACTACTGGGTCAACGGGTGATATTATTTTAGCGTCGCTTCAGCGTCCGGTGTGAACCCTGCATGCCTCGCTGGTCTCCTGCAGAGCCATGACAGCGGAGCTCTGGGAGCGCAGGTCGGTCTTCTCTCACCAGGCGCTGGAAGGGCAGCTTGCGGATCAGCAGCTCCGTAGATTTCTGGTAGCGACGGAACTCTCTCAGAGCCAAGGTCCCGGGGCCTGTAACGGTCCCGAGCGGGTAGCGGTGAGGCTTCTTCACGCCGCCGGGGTCCGGGCGCTCTTACGGCAGCCCTGGTCTCCAGCTGCTTCCTGGGGGCTTTGCCTCCGGTGGATTTACGAGACAGTGATTAAACTCGTGAAACAGAGAAGTACCGTCATGTAATCCACTGATTTCAACAATGTAACTGTATTCTGAATACCATCTATTTAATTTGTAACTGTAACGGAATACAGTTACTCATAATTTGTATTCTAAATACGTAACGCCGTTACATGTATTCCGTTACTCCCCAACACTGCACACCAGTAACTTCGGTGTGTAGTGTGTGAGCACGTGACTGGGCCTCCTGCCCCCCCTCAGTGATGCAGAGGATGACATATAACTGTCACTTGTGCCACACACCCCCCAGCCTGAGGTGAGTCCCATCACAACACGTCCCTGTCTCCTCTTGTGTTATATCATGTTGTCTTCTCTCATGTTGCATATTTCAATATGACACTGTGGACTGTTTTGCATTTAGCATTTCACTTTTTACTTCACTTTTTATATTTTTTATATATTTTTATTCAGAAATGTTTATCTCAAAATAAATGTTACTTTGTATAAATAATGGTAAAAACTGAGTAAATAAGAAGTAAACAGTGAGTAAATATATACTGGTTTCCCATTTTTTATTGCTTTCCTATGCATGTTGTATTTATTGCGTTTTTATGTTTCTATGTTCATTGTTTGCACCAATAACCAGAGCAAATTCCTTGTATGTGTCAACGTACTTGGCAATAAAATACTTCTGATTCTGATTCTGATGTTCTCCTCTCACCATCTGCACAGATCCTCATGATGGCCTCAGAGGAGAAATCTGCTGCCTTGCTCATCAACGCCACGTTTGTTCGCCCGGTGAACTTCTACATCAGCGGCTTCTCCAACATGCCCCACGTCAAGTATTACTTCGTGTTCCTGTGCTTCGTGTACGTGTTCACCGTGCTGGGGAACGGGCTGCTGCTGTCGGTGATCTGCCTGGTGAAGAGCCTGCACACGCCCAGGTACAGTGGTGGGAAGTAACGAAGTAGAAATACTTTGTTAGTGTACTTAAGTAGACTTTTCACATATCTGTACTTTACTTGAGTATTTATTTTCCTGACGACTTTTTACTTTTACTCGTTACATTTGAACAAAAATATGTGTACTTTCTACTTCTTAAATTCTCAAACTGGCTCGTTACTTGAGCAGCGGAGGTTGGCGCAGCTCTCTCTCTCTCTCTCTCTCTCTCTCTCTCTCTCTCTCTCTCATCTAGGGTTCAATTTGTAAAATAATACATTATATACATTATATTCATATTGTTGTTATAATTTTTCAGTCAGTTGAGATAAATCTTGAGGAGAAACATTTTGGGTTGTTTTGTGTCTGTATAGGCCTACTAAAAAAGCACTTTGCATTTTTAATTTTTGTACTTGTACTTTTACTTTTGATACTTAAGTACATTTCAACACCAGATACTTTTGATACTTAAGTACTTTTAATATGACCTTCTCTAAGACTTTTACTCAAGTCATTTTCTGACGGGTGGCTTCTACTTTTACCGCAGTCACTTTCAGGTGAGATATCTGTACTTTTACTCAAGTATGGCTTTCAAGTACTTTATACACCACTGCCCAGGTACATGATCGTGTTCAACCTGGCGCTGACGGACCTGTGTGGCAGCACTGCGCTCATCCCCAAGCTGCTGAGCACCTTCCTGTGGGACCGGAGGCTGGTGGCCTACGAGGCGTGCCTCAGCGAAATGTTCTTCGTCCTGTTCTTCCTGGGCGTGCAGTCCTGGACCCTGCTCGCCATGGCCTACGACCGGTTCGTGGCGATATGCTTCCCGCTGAGGTACCACCGCCTGGTGACCCTCCCCTCCAGCGGGCTGCTGCTGCTGGGGATGTGGGCGTTCATCCTCGGCATGGTGGCCTTCATCGTGGGGGCCATCGATCGCCTCTCCTTCTGCGGGTCCGTGGTGGTGAAGAGCTTCTTCTGCGACCACGCTCCGGTGTACAAGCTGGCCTGCAACGACAAGTCTATAAACAACGCCATGGCCTATGTCGGCTTCGCCCTGGTGCTCGTCATCCCTCCGATCCTGATCGTGATCACGTACGTGTGGATTTCCGTAGCCCTGAGCAGGATCGCGTCGGTGGAGGAGAGACTCAAAGCGCTGAAGACTTGCACCTCTCACCTCATCATCGTGGCGATTTTCTTTCTGCCGATTCTGGCCACGAACATCGCGTCCGTGGCGACGTTCCTCCACCCGAACGCCAGGATCATGAACTCCTCTCTGACACAAACCATACCCGCTTTACTCAACCCCATAGTTTACTCCCTGAAGACGGAGGAGGTGCTGGTCTCCATCAAGAAGCTTTACAGGAGACACAGAGTTAGTAATTTCACCTCGTCCAAAATCTGTCGACACTAGCTGGATAATGATGTGATGTGTTGTTACTGCAAGTTGAACTGAATTCACCAGCAACTGTTGCTTTACGAGATTCCAGTGTGAATATGTGTGTTTGAAATATGATAAAACATTAATGCAAATATTCTAAAAGAAATTACAATTAGTAAGAAAACTGGAAAAGCAAAAATCTGTGAATCCCAATGGTTGGATCTTTTAGCACAAGAGAAAAAAACAGTTTATATGGCTGGAAAGAACAACTTGCATTGAAGTGTCTGTCACTTTAGGTTTATTTTTATTTTCCTGTTCCTGATATTTTCCTTGTGCTGCCTGTGTTTTGGATTTCCTTACTGGTTGCTGGTCTCCATCAAAAATAATGATGTGATGTGTTGTTCCTGCAAGTTGACAGTTATTCCGAACTGATTTCACCAGCAACTGTTGCTTTACGAGATTCCAGTGTGAATATGTGTGTTTGAAATATGATAAAACATTAATGCAAATATTCTATAAGAAATTACAATTAGTAAGAAAACTGGAAAAGCAAAAATCTGTGAATCCCAATGGTTGGATCTTTTAGCACAACAGATATCAGGGCTGCAAGAAAACAGTTTGAAGAGTTTATAAAGTTTACTGAACAATCCTCAAATCTATTCTGTTGCTGGTGAGTTGATGCCAAAACGTATACGTGTAAAGTAAAGTAAACATAAAAAGGAACGGAAAGGAAATGTGGAAAAGTGGAAATGTGTTGAATGAACAGAACTAAATGCCAGCTCGACATATTCCGTTTATTTTTACCTCTTTGTTTGTCTGTATATTATTTGTTTTACTGAATGTTTAATTATTATCATAATTTTTATTATCATAATATATTTGTTGTGTTTGTATGTCTTTCTCCACACAACGTATCCACTTCATGTCTGTATCCCTCTCTATGTGTGTGTATATGCTCTGATTGGTATATAAAGTTTGATATTACATGGGTGTTTAAATGAAAACTTTTTTCTTAACCTTAAGAAAACTGTAGATGCTTTTCTTTACGACTCTGGAAACTGCAGATTGATGTGTTAATATGTCAGAGATCCCGGAGATATTAAACTTCATTGCAGACATAAAAGGTTTATGTCTAAATGTCTATGTATACAAATGAAAATAAAGTACAAACAGCAACGTATAAATATAATCACAGCAGCTCACAAGTGCAAAAATAAGAGGATAAACGTATCACTCTGTCGAGGCTAAGCTAAATAAATAAATGTGATGATTTAGTGACTAGTTCATTTTAAACAACATTTATTTGCTGTCTACTTTTTCGTTAACAGAGATCGTCGTGAAAGTAAACCTGCAGCAGCAATAATGATAATAATCTTTATTTATACAGCACCTTTAAAACACAGTTACAAGGAGCTTTACCAGGTGAAAATAAAGAAATTGAAGTCAAACAGTAGGAAACAATGAAAGATGGTTTGAAGAACACACATTAACATTAGGGCGAAAGGGCAGAAATATAAGGGAAACAATGTTACACATGAGAAAAGAATAACATAAAACAAAATAAAAGTAAAATAGAGCTTAAGATCAGAGCCAGGATAAACACATTGTACGATAAAATATCAAATGTTCGAAAAAGTCCCACACCCGAAGTCCAGAGAAATCACACCTATAGGATTTAAAGTAGGATAAGTTATAAAGATATGAAAAACATGTTAATTTCGTGCGGTTAACCAGAATATGTGAGAGACATTTAATATAAACCACAATACCATAGCTATTGTGTTTTGTCTTTATTCATTATTTTGATATCAATTTAACTCTCTGGATTGCACTTAATGAATGTTGTCTTTCTTTCTTTTTTATTGTTCTGTGAAAAACTTTTTATTCCACTGACTAAGTGTTTATAAGGCTGGAAAGAGCAACTTGAATTGAAGTGTCTGTCACTTTAGGTTTCTTTTTCTTTTCCTGTTCCTGATATTTTCCTTGTGCTGCCTGTGTTTCGGATTTCCTTACTGTTGTTCCCTGTGTGCCTGGATATTCAAATTATTACACTCGTCAGTCTGTAAGATGAGTTCTAGTTAAATAAAGACAAACATCTCTAACTCTCCCCTGATATTCACATCGATACCTAAACTCAAAATATTGACCAGTTTTCTTTCTAATTTTCAGACCATCACTTGTCGGTAAAAATGTATTCATATATGATTTATATTGGATGATGAGCTGTCATTTCATCCGGCTTTCTGCTCAAATTATTTTATCCCTTATAACATTAATTTTATTAAATATCTTTAGGTACCAACGATCAAAATAATCATCCATACCTCGTTCTATGCAGCAACATGTAAGTTAGAGAGTGACGAGGAACATTCATTATTTAGGGCCCGAGCACTGACAGGCACTGACAGACATTGAGGCCCTATTGAAATTGTAAGGATTATTATTATTCAGGCAAATTAATTGGCTTTTTGAGGGTTCTAACATGCTCAAATTCTTACCAAACTTTGCAGAAAATTAGAAAGTGGTGAAAATTTACGTATTCTGGAGTAATTTTCAATGGCTCAACGATGCCCCCTGCACCTCCTGCGCAGAAGTGAATTTGTTTTATATATTTTTTAATATATATATTTTTTATTGTTGGATTTTATGTTGAGTTACTGTGAGTAACTTTTATTTTCCTTGTGTTAACAGACTTGATGGATGTAGAATACTTGTGATGAGTGGGTGGACGGGATGTATGATGATCCATCTAGGATCGATTAAACCGTTTAACACTAACTGTCAAAGTAAAAGTACTTTTAAACCTGCTTGTATTAAACAAGTATTTATACAGACAAGATATATATATTTATACGTAAACTTTAGAGCCCATTAATTAATTGGAAATTCTATATAATTATTATATTAATACATATTTCTATATATATTAATGTATAATTATATAGATATATAGAATTATATAGAATTTCCAATTAATTAATGGGCTCTAAAGTTTATATAATTATTCATGCAATACATTTAATGCTATTGTGTGAATTTCTGTTCATCAAGCGACCGAAAGTTTATATGAGGCTTTCTTTTAAACACTTTTATTTAAAGACATATGTTCAAAATTCCCCATGAAAACATGTTAATAAAACAAATGAATCTCATTTCTCAGTGGCCATTGCAATCTGTAATATTTAAAAAATGTAGAATTAAAGAATGACCCTGACTGCCACTCACTCATCCAGCACTATGCACATAGACCCACTAGAGGGCAGCCCCTCATCATAATATCATTCTCCATCCTGTGAGAAAGAATGATAAGATGAGAACATGTACAGGGATGAAAAGCAACAGAGCACACGGATGTTAAAAGTACATTAACAGCATAAAATCTTCAAGAGAAAAAACAAACTGTAAAGAACCTTTTTTAACTATTATTATATTTGGCCTCCTCTGAAAGCCATTCAGCTCATTTTATTCAAATACTGTTAATGACGTAAACTATAGAAAGGCAGAGTGTAAATCATGAATTAATTAAAATCTAAATTCAACCATTTTTCTGTCCATCGGCCTTCACTCACTTTTTTTTCACTGGAAGAACCCTCCGAGATTTGCTCTTAAAACGGTCTGCCCCAAACCTATATTTTCTCACCAGCGCCAGCGCTCTGGTTTTGATCTCTTTGGTTTTCAGGGAATACACAATAGGATTCACGCAGGGTGGAAGACAAGAGGCCAGGGACAGGCTCAGCACTCGCTGGTCCGCGTCGATGATTCGCAGGTAAAACCCTACGGTGAAAATGGTGATGAGAGGAATGTAAAACACAGCGACGAGGATCAGGTGCTCGACACACGTGGCCAAAGCTTTGACCCGACTGTCCAGTGATTTCATCCTCAACACTGTCACTAGGATGCTGAGATAAGACAGAAGGATGAAAGTGAAGGGTCCAACGAGGACCAGGGAAGTGAACATAGAGGCCACAGACCAGTGCAAGGTGTAGTCATTACAGGCGAGTCGGAACACAGGTGCATAGTCACAGAAGTAGCTGAGAACTCTGACAGAGTTGCAGAAAGACAGTCGATTCATTATAGCCACAGAAAACGCAGAGATTCCCAGAGCAAAGCACCACACCAGGCCCACAATACAAGACATGCTCTGCAGGGTGTTAATGGAATTGTGACGCAGGGGGAAACATATCGCGATCAACCGGTCGTAGGCAAGTATAGCAAGAGCGCACGACTCTAGAGTCCCAAAAGCATAGTAGAAAAACATTTGAACCAAGCACAAGTTGAAGGGAATGAAATTGTCCTTCACCAGAAATATCTTTAGCATGCTGGGAATCGTGCACGTGTTCAGGATCACGTCGATCACTGCCAGGTTGACCACGGCCAGAAACTTTGGCGTGTGCAAACTGTGGTTAAAGACAATGACGTAGATCACCAAACTGTTGAATACAACTGTGACCACGTAGACAAACGCCAGGAAGATGAAGTAGACACTGATGGAGGGATACAACTGAAATCCTATGATGTAAAAGCCCGGAGGATGAACGATGACAGAGTCGTTTAAAACAGTCCTGGGAAAAGACATAGTTGAGCTCACACAGCTTCTTCAGTCTGAGAAAGAGAGAAATTCACAACATGGTACAAACATGGATCACTGAAGGTTTTACATCATATTAAGTTCAGTTCAAAAAACTCAGTCACACAATCTCACCTGATTTCCAGGTTGACTTCAACCCTGCGTTGAATCCAACTCCTGCAGCAGAAGTGTCTGCAGCAGCTGTTGGACTCTTTGACGGCAGAAAATATACTTTCCTCATTAATCTCCAGAGATTTCTACGTCAGACTGATACAGAGGAAGTCAAAGCTGTTTAATTGAATCCATAGAGAGCAGCACCAGAGGTCAGATTTGGATTTAACTGGATACGCACTCATAACAAACTCCTAGAGTGTTTTATAAAGTGCAATACAACATGATTGTTGTTAGTACTGTTCTTCTTCGTCTTCTTCTTCTTCTTCTTTTTCAAATACCAACCAACAAAAATAATAAAAATTATAATAAAATTGAATTTGCTGCAGCCATCATTGGGTTCAAGTATTAAAGACTTGATTTCATATATTTTATTTATAATGTGAACCACTTTCTTCGGAAACTCTGGTCTTTATCTTTTTATGTAACGATTGAGTTGATTGGTTCCTTTACCCTTCATCACCACCTTATAACCTTAAGTCATTTAATATCCCTGAAATGAATAATGGACAAAAACTACAATTGTGCAGGTTTGATTCAAACGTTGTTGATTCATGTGATGAATTTAGTATTAAGTCTGAGTCTTTGCTGATCAAGCAGCTGAGATCCAGTCCACTTTGACCATGAGCAAAGAAAACTGTCCGACCTGCTGAGAACGACCTCTGACCTTCTGTGAAGAGGTGAAGAAGTCAGAACTGTCCACAGTTTCTCTCTTGTGCTTGGTCACATTAAACTCAGAGAAGAAATGATGTCTCTTATTTAGATATTGAGATTTACTATTCCACCACATTCATGAGACACTTTATAAAACTTTGAGAACTTTTTTAAAACTTGGTTTTCACAGTGCAACAGACTTGTCTATTGCATCAAGTTCCCTGAGGATGAATTTCTCATTGAACAGACGATTGTGAGCAAACAAATGAGAGAAACGTCACCAGAGAGTCATAGTTAACGACCTTGTCTGAAACAACTGAAGCTTTTTGTGTTTAAACTTTACGCTAATTAATCACAGTTGCACCTATTAAGAATAAAAACAATTAAAAACTTGTGGGGAACAAGTGGATGTGCACAATAATGTTTTTATGGAGCTTTCATTATATGCAAAGTACATTCATTGTTCATCGCTGACTTTTTCATTGTGACGACCCCTTCCACCCTCACCCGGACACTAGGTGTCCCTGTTCTTTCAGAGCTACAGGTGGAGTGGGCGTCAGAGTAAATCAGAGCACACCGCGGCCAGGTGTGCTCTGTCCATTAAAAGGCCTGGCAGATCCGTCTCCGGGTTTTTCACACTGCCTCTGGGACGAGGTGTGCTCTCCCAGACGCTTCCATCCTTTTCTGTTTGTCTTGTGGAGACTTGGTTGTTGGCTGTTTTGGTTAATAAATATTCTGTAAAAGGCAACAGTTCACCCATGTCGTCTCCTCCTTGCCACAGTCGCAAGCCGGGCTGTGACAGCATTCATCACAACTAAAAAAGAAGATTTAAATTTAAGATTCCTATTTACTTTTATAATTACTCGTCCACTTGGATGTGTTTCATGGGGAAGCACTGATCTGTAGTTGGCATCATGACTTAGAGACTCTTAAAAGTCGTTCAATAAATAACATAGATAATAGTAATAATAACTTAAATAGTATTAATGATAATATACACTTTACACATTTTTCACTGCTATGATTCTTTAAACCAGTTTTTGTTGAGGTTTCATGTTCTACCTGTGCCGACCGCTTTACCCCTTCAGCCAGAGAGTATATGTGGTGCAATCAGAGTGTGAAGCATTACTGATGAACAAAATTATTCTTTTGATAAAAAGATGTTTTATCAACAGTTATATCACATCAACACAGTAATAAATCGGATATGTGGGGAAACAAAATACAGTTTAAATATTATAAAGCTTGATGTTACACGACAGTGTTATAATTAAACATTTACACATTTATAAATTCATCAGTTAACTCAACACAGCCAAAATAATATGTTTGCATTATTTCATATTAAAGTTGGGATTATTATTTGTCATACAATTATTTATTATATCAGGCTTTAAACCATTAATCCTAAATTATCGCTGGGTGTTGTTGACCCTCCAAGACTTTTTTTTTTGTAGTGTGCTGATTTTATGTTTTCTGATCAGTGCCAGGGCTCTGACTTTTATTTCTTTAGTTTTCAATGAATATACAATAGGATTCACGCAGGGGGGGATGCAGGAGGCAAGAGACAGACTGAGCACACGCTGGTCCGGCTCAATAACTCTCAGAAAAAACCCAATCAGGAAAATGACCAGTAGAGGAACGTAAAATATAGTAACAAGGATTAAATGTTCAACACACGTGGCCAAAGCTTTGAATCGACCTCCTAAAGATTTCATCCTGAACACTGTCACCAGGATGCTGAGGTAAGACAGAAAAATAAAGATCAAGGGAAGTCCGAGGCACATAAAAGTCATGCCAGAAGCTGCAGACCAGTGCATGGTGTAGTCATTACAGGCGAGTCTGAACACAGGTGCATAGTCACAGAAGTAGCTGAACACAGTGACAGATCTGCAGAAAGACAGTCGGGTCATTATAATGATTGTAAATGCCGTCACTCCCAGAGCAACACACCACATCAGGCCGACAATACAAGACATGCTTCGTATTGTGTTAATCGAGTTCTGACGCAAAGGGAAACATATTGCAATCAACCGGTCATAAGCAAGTATAGCAAGAGCGTACGACTCCAATGAGACACTGGTATAATACACAAACATTTGTACAAGACATAGGTTGAATGGAATGAAGTTATTCTTCATGAGAAATATATTTATCATGCTGGGAATCGTGCACGTGTTCAGGATCAAATCGATCACTGCCAGGTTGACCACAGCCAGAAACTTTGGAGTGTGTAAGCAACGATTAGAGACAACTACATAGATCAACAAACTGTTGAAGAGAACGGTGACCACGTAGACAAAAGCCAGAAAGATGAAGTAGACGTTGACGGAGGGAATCTTCAAAAATCCAATGATGTAGAAGCCTGGAGGATGAACGATGACAGAGTCGTTTAAAACAGTCCTGGGAAAAGACATATTTGAGTTCCAGAGGCTGAGTGCTGGAGGTCGGCCTCTGTGTGAAGGCTCTTCAGTCTAAAGAACAAGGACATTAACATCATATTCTACATTAGACCTCAATACACCCATGGACGCATGTATAATCTAATTCTCATTACATTGAATATAATCACAAAATACATGCAAAGCAGAAAAATACAAATCTGACTACTCCATACCTGATGCTGTTAATTAAAGGATTGTGCAGCAGCAGCTCTGTCTGATGCTTAATCCGCACACAAACACATCTGACCAGGGAACAGTGGAAGATATATAATGTCCTCATCGATCTCCTGAGATAAAACTCTTATTATTGAGGTTACTTTGATCCATGGAGAGCAGGTTGTTGTTCGCTCCGACTGAACTTCTCTGGTGCTCAAAATAAACATCCAATTATTGCTCTGAATGATACAAAGTGAGTTTGAGCATCTCATGACGCCACTTTCAAAAACATGCAAACTTATCAAAGCCAATGCAGAAGTGCAAATCACAACATGGTACAAACATGGATCACTGAAGGTTTTACATAATATTTAGTCCAGTTCAAAAAACTCAGTCACAGAATCTCACCTGATTTCCAGGTTGACTTCAACCCTGCGTTGAATCCAACTCCTGCAGCAGAAGTGTCTGCAGCAGCTGTTGGACTCTTTGACGGCAGAAAATATACTTTCCTCATTAATCTCCAGAGATTTCTACGTCAGACTGATACAGAGGAAGTCAAAGCCGTTTAATTGAATCCATAGAGAGCAGCACCAAAGGTCAGCTTTGGATTTAACTGGATACACACTCATAACAAACTCCTAATTGTTCTAATCTAAATGATTTGATTAGTTCGATCCTCTCACTGTTCTTTGATAGAACTGTTTAACTGAATGTGCAAGTTTGATTTAAACGTTTTTGAATCATGTGATAAATTCAGTATTAAGTCGGAGTCTTTGCTGATCAAGCAGCTGAGATCCAGTCCACTTTGACCATGAGCAAAGAAAACTGTCCGGCCTGCTGAGGACGACCTCTGACCTTCTGTGAAGAGGTGAAGAAGTCAGAATCTTGTTTGTTTATTTATTTACATATTCCACTTTACATATGCACATACTCTGCACTTTTACTGCTTTTTTTTGCACTTCTGGTTAGATGCTAAACTGCATTACATTGGCTAAGTACTTGTACTCTGTGCAATCACAATGAAGTTGAATCTAATCTAATCATCTAATCTAATCTGTCCACAGTTTTTCTATTGTGCTTGGTCACATTAAACTCAGAGGAGAAATGATATTGCTTATGTAGATACAAATAAATGTACTCTTCCACCACGTTCATGAGACACTTTATAAAACTTTGAGAACTTTTTGATAACTTGGTTTTCACAGTGCAACAGACTCGACTATTGCATCAAGTTCCCTGAGGATAAATTTCTCATTGAACAGACGATTGTGAGCAAACAAAACGGTTCTAATGAGAGATACGTCACCAGAGAGTCATAGTTAACGACCTTGTCTGAAACAACTGAAGCTTTTTGTGGTTAAACTTTACGCTAATTAATCTCAGTTGCACCTATTAAGAATAAAAACAATTAAAAACTTTTGGGGAACAAGTGGATGTGCACAATAATGTTTTTATGGAGCTTTCATTATATGCAAAGTACATTTAATTTTAACCACTGACTTTTACACACTCTTAAAAGTTGTTCAATAAATAACATAGATAATAATAATAATAATAATAACATTAATAATAATAATAATAATATACACTTTACACACTTTTCACTGCTATGATTCTTTAAACCAGTTTTTTGTTGAGGTTTCATGTTCTCCCTGTGCCGACCGCTTTACCCCCTTAGCCACAGAGTATATATGGTGCAATCAGAGTGTGAAGCATTACTGATGAACAAAATGATTATTTTGATAAAAAGATGTTTTATCACAGTTATATCACATCTATACAGTAATAAGTCAGATAAGTGGGGAAACAAAAGACAGTTTAAATATTATTAAGCTTGATGTTACACGACAGTGGTAAAATTAAACAATTACACATTTATAAATTCATCAGTAAACTCAACACAGCAAAAATAATATGTTTGCAATATTTCAATGGTAAAGTTGTGATTATTATTTGTCTTAAGACTATACATTATATCAGGCTGTAAACCATTAATCCTAAATTATTGCTGTGTTTTGTTGACCCTCCAAGATTAGTTTTTTTGTAATGTGCTGATTTTATTTTTTCTGATCAGTGCCAGGGCTCTGACTTTTATCTCTTTAGTTTTCAATGAATATACAATAGGATTCACGCAGGGGGGGATGCAGGAGGCAAGAGAAAGACTGAGCACACGCTGGTTCGGCTCAACGACTCTCAGAAAAAACCCAATCAGGAAAATGACCAGTAGAGGAATGTAAAATATAGTAACAAGGATTAAATGTTCAACACACGTGGCCAAAGCTTTGAATCGACTTCCTAAAGATTTCATCCTGAACACTGTCACCAGGATGCTGAGGTAAGATAGAAAAATAAAGATCAAGGGAAGTCCAAGGGTCATAAAAGTCATGCCAGAAGCTGCAGACCAGTGCATGGTGTAGTCATTACAGGCGAGTCTGAACACAGGTGCATAGTCACAGAAGTAGCTGAACACACTGACAGATCTGCAGAAAGACAGTCGGGTCATTATAATGGTTATAGATGCCATCACGGCCAGAGCAACACACCACTTCAGGCCGACAATACAAGACATGCTTCTTATTGTGTTGATCGAGTTCTGACGCAAAGGGAAGCATATTGCAATCAACCGGTCATAAGCAAGTATAGCAAGAGCGTACGACTCCAATGAGACACAGCTGTAATACACGTACATTTGTACAAAACATAGGTTGAATGGAATGAAGTTATCCTTCATGAGAAATATCTTTATCATGCTGGGAATCGTGCACGTGTTCAGGATCAAATCGATCACTGCCAGGTTGACCACAGCCAGAAACTTTGGAGTGTGTAAGCAACGATTAGAGACAACTACATAGATCAATAAACTGTTGAAGAGAACCGTGACCACGTAGACAAAAGCCAGAAAGATGAAGTAGACGTTGACGGAGGGAATCTTCAAAAATCCAATGATGTAGAAGCCTGGAGGATGAACGATGACAGAGTCGTTTAAAACAGTCCTGGGAAAAGACATATTTGAGCTCCAGAGGCTGAGTGCTGGAGGTCGGCCTCTGTGTGAAGGCTTTTCAGTCTAAAGAACAAGGACATTAACATCTTATTCTACATTAGACCTCAATACACCCATGGACGCATGTATAATCTCATTATCATTACATTGAATATAATCACAAAATACATGCAAAGCAGAAAAATACAAATCTGACTACTCCATACCTGATGCTGTTAATAAAAAGATTGTGCAGCAGCAGCTCTGTCTGATGTTTCATCCGCACGCGAATACATCTGACCAGGGAACAGTGGAAGATATATAATGTCCTCATTGATCTCCTGAGATAAAACTTTTATTATTGAGGTTACTTTGATCCATGGAGAGCAGGTTGTTGTTCGCTCCGACTGAACTTCTCTGGTGTCATACAATTATTGCTCTGAATGATACAAAGTGAGTTTGAGCGTCTCATGACGCCACTTTCAAAAACATACAAACTTATCAAAGCCTATGCGGAAGTACAAATCACAACATGGTACAAACATGGATCACTAAAGGTTTTACTTAATATTTAGTCCAGTTCAAAAAACTCAGTCACAGAATCTCACTTGATTTCCAGGTTGACTTCAACGATTTCTACGTCCGACTGATACAGAGGAAGTCAAAGCCGTTTAATTGCCGTTTTCTTACTGTATGTTTATTGTATGATCATTGTTTTGTAGTGTTTGTGTACGTTTATTGTAGTTTTCTGTGTGTTTTCCTTGTCTTGTGGTGGGTATGGCGTCCCAAGGGACGCCGCCGATGTCCCTGAGACATGGCGTCAGGCTGGTGCCACAGCTCAGCTCCACAGTGGAGCGCAGGTAGTACACAGGAACATCTCTTACGCTTCCCGGATGAATAAAGCACTGGTGATATTTTTTAAAGATCTGGACTCTTGAAAGCGGGTTAACAGTAGAGGAGGAGTTTATTCAGGTTTCCCTGCTAGCGGTTGCTTCAACCCGGATCACCGTGTCCGACGTCCCTCCTTTCATCCCCAATGAAGCTCTGGAGCGAGAGCTGAGGCGCCTCGGAAGAGACCTGAAGCTAAAACATGTCCAGTCTCTGCGGAGACAAGCGTTTATGTTTTTGGACACTGAGTCTCAGACACTGGACGTGTCTTTCCGGGTTCGACATGGGGAGCAGTTTCATATGGGGTACGCAAGCTCGGGAAGTATGAAATGTTTTCAATTTGGGGAAGCGGGACATAAAAAAGTTACGTGCCCGCACAGAAGACGGGCATGCTTCTGCGGCTGCGGCTTTTCATGCAGTTGTGTCGACGGACTCATTTTAATCTATGGTTCTCCAAGGGTTGCGCGTTTCGCAAAGCAATTCGCCGCCAGAACACTAGGTGGAGTAACGTTTTTGTCGAAGACGACCTTAGAGGCGCCTTCTTTGTGTGTGGCCTTCTGGGCGTCCTTGTATTCCGTCAATGACGGTTATACAAGTGGTCATACTTTCGGATCTCTTCTGCCAATAGTCTACTATTTGGTCCATATTAGTTTTTCTAAATCTTCCGTGGTTTCTGCTGGTATTATGGGGCCTGAAACCAGAAATGTGACTCCGGAAAGGATGTAGTTAACAGACCAATCACAGCCTTGCGGGCTGCGTGAGGCTTGCGTAGCTTTTACGTATAGTTAAAAAAATTGGGTGACGCATGCAAGCACGCAAGAAGGGGTACGCAAGCAGGCAAGGGGTACAAAAGGGGCTCTTGCGCTGGTAGTCCTTTCGTGTCTGTAAAAACGCAGAAGCATGCGCCAGCCTTAAGCCTGCTGGTCCGGCTGCGGCGGCTCCGGCAGCTGCTGGGTTGGCTGCGGTGCGTCCGGCTACGGACGGGCTGGCTGCGGGGGGCCGGGTGGATGCCGGTCCGGCTGCTCTGGGTCCGGTGGGTCCGGGTGCTAGGGGTCCGGCCGCTGCGAGGGGCACAGAGTTTTCCTCGGCAGCGCCTGTTTCAGAGGCCGGTTTTTGGGGGACTGAGTCCTTGGTAAGGGTGGAGCAGAGAAGCAATAAACAGGTAGCAATAGAAAAGGTGTTTTTTGCCAATGTGGAGCAGGAGATGCAGCGAGGTCCTGCACAGAATACGAATCTAATAATGTTTCTGAAGCAGACAGCGTCTCCCTAAGCACTGATTTATATTCGTTAAAAGAACGATGTGTATGTTCAAATTGTTTTCACTCTACGCTCTGCTTTGGCCAATCGGCTCTTGGCTCCTTCACTGCGAGCTAAACACTCATCAAAATCACGACTGTTTGCTGTCCTGGCTCATAAATGGTGGAATGAGCTCCCCTTCGGCATCCGGACATCAGAAAGTTTACACATCTTTCGCCGCAAACTAAAAACATACCTCTTCCGACTATACCTTGAATGAAAAGGAAAAAAAAGGAAAAAAAATTACTACCAATTTAGTAGCACTTAAATGGCACTTACTTATAGTATTTTGTAGTTTTGCTTTATTTTTGAAGAAATTGTACTTTCTTGATTCTTGTTGTTCTTGGTTTGTACCCTCAGGGTTGAATGCTCTTATTGTAAGTCGCATGTGATAAAAGCGTCAGCTAAATGTAATGTAATGTAATGTTTTTACACTCTGTGTTTCTGTTTCCTGTTTGATTTTGTAGTCTCTGTTCCTTGTGTATTTTATGTCTTCACTTCCTGTTCTGTGATTGTCTTCCCCAGTCCTCATGTGTTACACCTGGTTGCAATTGCCCCTGCCTTCCCTGTGTGTATATACGCCACTTTGCTTCCCTTTGTCCTTGGATCATTTGTTTTACCATGTTGATGTCTTGTCCTGCTCTCCTGTCCTGATCTCCCGTGCCTCAGTATCCTGTGTCTTCTGAGCCTCTGCACCTCTCCCTACCCTGTTTTATGAAACTAAAGGCTTCCTTCTCGGCCTACGTGTGTGGAAACAAGCTGAAACCATATGGCCACATGTGCTGGACCAAGCCTCCCAAACTCAGTCTCCCAGGGGACAACATGTTTTCTTTGTTCTTGGAAAGCTAAAGAACTCTGCCTCCCAGGGTGCAACATGTTCTCTTTGTTTCAGCAAACTTCACATAGAGGTGCGAAGTGCTACCAGGATCAGATGCCAATTGGTCACTCTGGCCACATGACCTGAGGGTCATCAGCTCTATAAAAGACCAAGGCTCCCCCAATTCTTCCTTTTTCTCCAATCCCTCGGAGGGCCAAAGGCTGCTCCAGCTCTCTTCTCCTCAACTCTTCAAGGACAGCAGGCTGTCCAGCCTCTCCTCTCCTGCACCGCCTAGGAGAGGGCCGGGCTGCTCCAGCACATCTCCTCTCCCATCCTACAACCGGAGGGCAAAGGTCGAGCTTCCCGCTCATCTTCTCAGGGAAACCTCCACGCATCTCAAGCTTCTTCTAAACTCCTTCCAGCGACTCAGTGTCCTGTAAGTAAGAACTTCGAACCAGCATCTGAGCCACAGTTCAACAGAACCGCGAAAGCAGAAACCTTACGACCAACCAGAGACTTCACACAAAGCCATAGCGAATGGCGAACTGCACAGCAACTTTCTCCCTTCCAAGGACTGGTAACATACTGGGCTTAATAATGACACTAGAACTAAGCAAGACTGTTTATTTGATTCTGTGTGGTGTTTTAAAGTGTGATATATGTGGTGTTATTGTAGTTACAAGCTAAATGAAAGTTAATGTGAGTCAGGCTCTACACAGACCCTGACATTTTCTAATTAGCATTCTCACACACACTGAATATCACTACCTTCGTACCCACTCCCCCACTCCAGAAGAAGGGGGGGGCTGCGACCATCTTAAAAGATCACAGGAAGGTGTGAGTCTTTGTTTAACTACCAGAGAGACCGTCTCACACACACACACAAACACACACACTCACACACACATCTTTGTTAGTTAGTATTTTGTTTAGTAATTGGTGTTTTTTATACTTATTATGTTTATAATAAATGTTTTCTTTTAAACTTGTCCTGTCATTAATGTTGCATAAGTGAAGTTTGCCAACTGTTACACTGTCAAGAACTCTATAAACCTTTACTGTTCATTATATAATCTTTAATAGTAAATATTAAGATTTCTAATTGAACTAGATCTAAATGAGACTGATCTTAATCAATAAATTGGCTATCGTTTCCCTTCTGTGAAGGGTGGTGCCCCGCGAGAACTTAAACAAACTAAAGTTATGATTTAATATTAATATTTTAAATATTAATGTTTTATATTTTATTTTAATAACCAAATTTATTGAACGCCTAAAGGCACACCAGCTTATGGTATCACTCCTAACCATTATTGCACAACACCTGTGTAAGCTTCCTGTGTTTTCTTCCTTGTGTTTTTGTTTCTCCAGTTTTCCCCCGTTAGTGTTTATCCAGTTTCTCCCTTTAGTGTTTGTTTTGTTTTGTCCCTTAAAGACTTTGTTTATTAAAGACTCAGTCCTTGATTATACTCTGCGTCTGGGTCCTACTGCTCCACCTCACCCCTGACACCTCACCCCTGACACATCCAGAAAGTGGTAGGGACCGACCTCCTGGATGGGAAGAGAAGGTACAGGCTCAGGAAGTGACTGCGGCAAGGAAAGGTCTCCCATGTAATATAAAATCTAAGAGAATGAAAAGTTGTAAATAGAACTGACCATAATCAGTCAACACTAGGTGTTTTCTTTCTGCTGTGTATACCTATTTGTCTTTTCACGTTGTATTCTTTATCCTCACATTGCATTAAGGGAAGTCTCACTGAATATAAACGGGGGTAGAAGTGCTCACAAGGCCAACTGGGGATCCAAGAAAGGGTTGTTTCCCTCCTTGAGTCAGTGGTCGGAGGTCGGCAAGGGTCAAATCAAGGTGTTCTGCCAGCAGTACACTTTCTACTCTACAGAAAACACAAGAAGAGCAATGGAGCAGCTAGAGACAGATATAAAGGAGTTGGAGAGTGTATCTGGAATTTTTAGCAGAACATCTTGTAACTCTAGGGTTGGTGTATGATGTGTGTATGCATGAAATTATTTATTCTTTCTTTTCACACAATTGAATAATTAAGATTTGTTTTGACAATGTGTCATAACTAAAGTTATTCAAAAGTCAATGTCTTCTTCGGCTGCTTCTTCTTCAATAACCATTAATAAAAATAATAATGATGATAAAATCAAATTAGCTACATCTATATTATGGTTCATGTATTGAAGACTTGATTTAATGTATTTCATTTTATAATATGTGAACCACTTTCTTTGGAAACTCTGGTCTTTATCTTTTTATGTAATGATTGAGTTGATGCTTCCTTTTCCCTTCATCACCACCTTATAACCTTAAGTAATTTAATATCCCTGAACAGCATTATTAACAAAAACTACAAATGTGCAGGTTTGATTCACAAGTTTTTGAATCATGTGATAAATTCAGTATTAAGTCTGAGTCTTTCCTGATCAAGCAGCTGAGATCCAGTCCACTTTGACCATGAGCAAAGAAAACTGTCTGCCCTGCAGAGGAGGACCTCTGACCTTCTGTGAAGAGGTGAAGAAGTCAGAATATTGTTTATTTATTTACATATTCCACTTTAAATATGCACATACTCTGCACTTTTACTGCTTTTTTTTGTATTTCTGGTTAGATGCTAAACTGCATTACATTGTCTAAGTACTAGTACTCTGTGCAATGACAATAAAGTTGAATCTATTCTAATCATCTAATCTGTCCACAGTTTTTCTATTGTGCTTGGTCACATTAAACTCAGAGGAGAAATGATGTCGCTTATTTAGATACAAATAAATTTACTATTCCACCACGTTCATGAGACACTTTATACAACTTTGAGAACTTTTTGAGAACTTGGTTTTCACAGTGCAACAGACTCGTCTATTGCATCAAGTTCCCTGAGGATAAATTTCTCATTGAACAGACGATTGTGAGCAAACAAAACGGCTCTAATGAGAGAAACGTAACCAGAGAGTCATAGTTAACGACCTTGTCTGAAACAACTGAAGCTTTTTGTTTTTAAACTTTACGCTAATTAATCTCAGTTGCATCTATAGAGAATAAAAACTATTAAAAACTTCAGGGGAACTAGTGGATGTGCACAATAATGTTTTTATGGAGCTTTCATTATATGCAAAGTGCATTTAATGTTCACCACTGACTTTCGCATTCATCACGACAAGTAGAAATGTTTAAGATTTTAGATGAAGATGCTTTTTACTTTTTTAAATAACTCGTCCACTTGTATGTGTTTCATGTTCACGGGGAAGCACTGATCTGTAGTTGGCATCTTGACTGACAGACTCTTAAAAGTCGTTCAATAAATAATATGATTATTTGAACCTGTTTTTTGTTGAGGTTTCACGTTCTCCCTGTGCCTGTGGGGGGTTTTCTCAGTTACTCTGAACGCTGCCCTCAGCTTTAACACAGTAGCAGGTTAAGTGGATACCCTTAAAGTGTCTGTAGGTGTGAATGTGTGGTTGTTTGTCTCTATGTCGGCCCTGAGATGAACAGATGACCTGTCCAGGATGTGTCCTGCCTCTACTGCCCCAACCTCCTGGTCTCAAATGACCGTCAATGGATAATGATGAGGAATGAATCAGTTTCAGTTTCCTGATTTTACCTGAGTCTTGACACTCTTTTAATTTTTTTTTTTTTAATTTTTTACAAGGCACTGGTATTTATACACTAATTTATTCGACCTGTTTCTTCTAAACCTGATGTTTTATGACCAGTCTGTTTTTAACTTGCTGACTTTGGAACATATGCATTGAAAGTGCTCTATAAATAAAAATTATTATTATTATCATTGTTATTATTACTATTATTATTTATTATTATTATTATTATTGTTATTATTATTATTATTATTATTATTATTATAATTATTATTATTATTATTATAATTATTATTATTATCTAACCCCTAAAGTCTGACCTAATGATACATCAACCCTGTTCAGTTTTATCAGTAAAATGTCTCAACAGTTAAACTCTGTAGTGGTTTGAAATGTGACAAACCTGCAAAATGAATGACAAGATTTTATAATGACAAGAGGGGAAATTCCTTACAGGGTGAGTCTGCCCCAAACCATCTTTAGAGTGTGTGTGTGTGTGTGTGTGTGTGTGTGTGTGTGTGTGTGTGTGTGTGTGAGGAACAGAACCTGAGCCTGACACTTTGGCAGGCAGAGGGGGATCTGGGATCAAACAGCCGACTGCTTTACCCCCTCAGCCACAGAGTATATGTGTTGCGATCAGAGTGTGAAACATTACTGATGAACAAAATGATTATTTTGATAAAATGATGTTTTATCACAGTTATATCACATCTATACAGTAATAAGTCAGATATGGGGGGAAACAAAAGACAGTTTAAATATTATTGAGCTTGATGTTACACGAGAGTGGTAAAATTAAACATTTACACATTTATAAATTCATCAGTTAACTCAACACAGCAAAAAGAATATGTTTGCATTATTTCATGCTAAAGTTGTGATTATTATTTGTCATACAATTATACATTAGATCAGGCTTTAAACCATTAATCCTAAATTATTGCTGTGTTTTGTTGACCCTCCAAGATTAGTCTTTTTGTAGTGTGCTGATTTTATTTTTTCTGATCAGTGCCAGTGCTCTGACTTTTATTTCTTTAGTTTTCAATGAATATACAATAGGATTCACGCAGGGGGGGATGCAGGAGGCCAGAGACAGACTGAGCACACGCTGGTCCGGCTCAACGACTTTCAGAAAAAACCCAATCATGAAAATGACCAGTAGAGGAATGTAAAATATAGCAACAAGGATTAAATGTTCAACACACGTGGCCAAAGCTTTGAATCGACTTCCTAAAGATTTCATCCTGAACACTGTCACCAGAATGCTGAGGTAAGACAGAAAAATAAAGATCAAGGGAAGTCCGAGGCCCATAAAAGTCATGCCAGAAGCTGCAGACCAGTGCATGCTGTAGTCATTACAGGCGAGTCTGAACACAGGTGCATAGTCACAGAAGTAGCTGAACACACTGACAGATCTGCAGAAAGACAGTCGGGTCATTATAATGATTGTAAATGCTTCCGCGGCCAGAGCAACACACCACTTCAGGCCGACAATATAAGACATGTTTCGTATTGTGTTGATCGAGTTCTGACGCAGAGGGAAACATATTGCAATCAACCGGTCATAAGCAAGTATAGCAAGAGCGTACGACTCCAATGAGACACAGCTGTAATACACAAACATTTGTACAAAACATAGGTTGAATGGAATGAAGTTATTCTTCACGAGAAATACCTTTATCATGCTGGGAATCGTGCACGTGTTCAGGATCAAATCGATCACTGCCAGGTTGACCACAGCTACAAACTTTGGAGTGTGTAAGCAACGATTAGAGACAACTACATAAATCAACAAACTGTTGAAGAGAACCGTGACCACGTAGACAAAAGCCAGAAAGATGAAGTAAATGTTGACGGAGGGAATCTTCAAAAATCCAATGATGTAGAAGCCTGGAGGATGAACGATGACAGAGTTGTTTAAAACAGTCCTGGGAAAAGACATATTTGAGCTCCAGAGGCTGAGTGCTTGAGGTTGGCCTCTGTGTGAAGGCTCTTCAGTCTAAAGAACAAGGACATTAACATCTTATTCTACATTTGAACTCAATACACCCATGGACACATGTATAATGTCATTAGATTACATTGAATATAATCACAAAATACATGCAAAAGCAGAAAAATACATATCTGAGGTCTCCATACCTGATGCTGTTAATTAAAGGATTGTGCAGCAGCAGCTCTGTCTGATGCTTCATCCGCACACAAACACGTCTGACCAGGGAACAGTGGAAGATATATTATGTCCTCATCGATCTCCTGAGATAAAACTTTTATTATTGAGGTAACTTTGATCCATGGAGAGCAGGTTGTTGTTCGCTCCGACTGAACTTCTCTGGTGCTCAAAAACAACATCCAATTATTACTCTGAATGATATAAAGTGAGTTTGAGCATCTTATGACGCCACTTTCAAAAACATGCAAACTTATCAAAGCCAATGCAAAAGTGCAAATCACAACATGGTACAAACTTGGATCACTGAAGGTTTTACATCACATTAACTGGTGTGAATTTTTGAGTCACTTTTTTGCACATTTACAACAATATTTGTCAACTTAGAGATATTTAAAATATTTAAATCCAAATGTTAAATGTTACACTTAAATGTTAAATCTATATACTAAATCTAAATCTAAATGTTAAATATAAATCTGAATCTAAATGTGAAATCTAAATGTTTAATCTAAATGTTTAATCTAAATGTTAAATCTAAATATTAAATCTAAATGTTATATCTAAATCTAAATGTTAAATTCAAATTTAAATCAAAATGTTAAATCTAAATCTTAAATCTGAATCTAAATCTAAATCTAAATGTTAAATCTAAATGTTGAATCTAAATGTTAAATCTAAATGTTTCGGGTGAAACTAAATATTTAACTAATATGCAAATTCAAATGCCAGTAACAGGAAGTAACAAAATAAAAGCTCGAGGAGGTCAGAGTGTGTTTATAGTGGCAAATAACGAATAAATCTTATCCAGGGAAATGGACTCTTGGATATGGATTATCGTGATATTAACTACATAAAATAACAAACACGTTTGGAGAAACTTTATTTGAAGAGTACTTTGAGTTTTTAGTGTCACTTTTATGAAGGAATGCGGGACTTATGACCTGTAGCCACTATAGCCAGCCACAAGGGGGTGCACTTTGCCTCCAACCGGTACACTCTCCTGTCGGCCATGGTCGCTCTGCAAACATGTCGATGAATGAATCGGCTGAGCGGAGAATATCTGCAGAGCCGTTCTGGCAGCAATCCAAAATTTTTCCACAGCGACGGCAACAGCGACGGCAACAGCGACAGCAACCGTTACAGGGCTACCACAGGCCACCTCAGTAAGTATGTTTTCCAAATCACGTAGCATTGGATTCTTGTCAAGGCTAACTTAACTAAACTAGCTTACGGTAGCCAGTAGAGATGTTTTACTAGCACCAATGCACTTTATTTATTCGTTAGTTGCCACTAAAAACACACCCTGACCTCCTCGAGCTTTTATTTTGTTACTTCCTGTTACCGGCATTTGAATTTGCATATTAGTTAAAAATTTAGTTTCACCCGAAACATTTAGATTTAACATTTAGATTTAAATTTAATTTTAACATTTAGATTTAACATTTAGATTAAACATTTAGATTAAACATTTAGATTTCACATTTAGATTAAGATTTAAACTTTACATTTAGATTTAACATTCAAGTGTAACATTTAACATTTGGATCTAAATATTTAAAATATCTCTAAGTTGACAAATATTGTTGTAAATGTGCAAAAAAGTGACTCAAAAATTCACATCAGTTTTTTAAATAGGTTTGAAGCTAAATGTGACAAAATGTTGCTGTTATTTTCAGCGTGAACTGCTTTACAAACGGCACCCCATACATAGAGAGCACCACCAGAGGTCAGATTTGGATTTAACTGGATACGCACTCAAAACAAACTCCTGCCACTATAAACAAACTCTGACCTCCTCAAGCTTTTATTTTGTTACTTCCTGTTACCGGCATTTGAATTTGCATTTTAGTTAAATATTTTGTTTCACCAGAAACATTAAGATTTAACATTAAGATTTATATTTAGATGTAACATTTAGATGTAACATTTAGATGTAACATTTAGATGTAACATTTAGATTTAAATTTAACCTTTAGATTTAACATTTAGATTTAACATTTAGATTTAACATTTAGATTTAACATTTAGATTTAAGTTTAAATATCACATTTAGATTTAGATTTAACATTTAGATTTAGATTAAACATTTAGATTTCACATTTAGATTTAAATTTAAACATTTAGATTTAGATTTAGCATTTAGATTGAACATTTAAGTGTAACATTTAACATTTGGATCTAAATATTTAAAATATCTCTTAAGTTGACAAATATTGTTGTAAATGTGCAAAAAAGTGACTCTTTTTTAAACATGGTTTGAAGCTAAATGTGACAAAATGTTGCTTTTATTTTCAGCGTGAGCTGCTTTCCAAATGGCACCCCATACATAGAGAGCAGCACCAGAGGTCAGATTTGGATTTAACTGGATACGCACTCAAAACAAACTCCTAATTATTCTAATCTCAATTATTTGATGAGTTCGATCCTCTCACTGTTCTTTGATAGAACTGTTTAACTGAGTGTTTTATAAAGGGCTATACAACATGATTGTTGTTAGTACTGTTCTTCTTCTTCTTCGTTGGTGGAGGTGTAGTAGTGAAGAGCGAAGGTGAAGGGAAGTGCTATCAAACTTTTTCAGTTTTCTTACTGTATGTTGATTGTATGGTCATTGTTTTGTAATGTTTGTGTACGTTTATTGTAGTTTTCTGTGTGTTTTCCGTGTCTTGGGCAGAGATGGTGTCCCCAGGGATGCCGTCGATGTCCCTGAGACATGGCGTCAGGCTGGTGCCACAGCTCAGCTCCACAGTGGAGCAGGTGCTGTTAGCCGTGGGAGAGCAGGTAGGACACGAGAACATCTCCTACGCTTCCCGCATTTATAAAGCGCTGGTGATATTTTTTAAAGATCTGGACTCTTGAAAGCAGGTTAACAGTAGAGGAGGAGTTTATTCAGGTTTCCCTGCTAGCTGTAGCTTCTACCCGGGTCACTGTGTCCGACGTCCCTCCTTTCATCCCAAATGAAGCTCTGGAGCGAGAGCTGAGGCGCTTTTGGAACTATGCTATTGGGTTCCACGCAGTGGGTCTGGGATGAAGAGACCTGAAGCTAAAACATGTCCAGTCTCTGCGAAGACAAGCGTTTATGTTTTTGGACACTTGACGTGTCTTTCAAGGTTCGACATGAGGAGCAGTTTTATATGGTGTATGCAAGCTCGGGAGGCATGAAGTGTTTTCAATATGGGGAAGCTGGACATAAAAAAGTTACGTGCCCGCACGGAAGACGGGCATGCTTCTGCAGCTGCGGCTTTTCATGCAGTTGTGTCGACGGACTCATTTTAATTCATGGTTCTCCAAGGGTTGCGCGTGTTGCAAAGCAATTTGTCGCCAGAACACTAGGTGGAGTAACGTTTTTTGTCGAAGACGACCTTAGAGACGCCATCGTTGTGTGTGGCCTTCTGCGCGTCTAAATCTTCCATGGTTGCTGCCGGTATTATGGGGCATGAAACCGGAAATGTGACTCCGGAAAGGATGTAGTAAGCAGACCAATCACAGCCTTGCGGGCTGCGTGAGGCTTGCGTAGCTTTGTCGTATACTTAAAAAAATTGGGTGACGCATGCAAGCACACAAGAAGGGGTACGCAAGCAGGCAAGGGCCCCGCAAGGATTTGCGCGATCCACAAATCGTAATCCATGGTACGGCCACAGAGGCCCTGGATCTGCGGGAGATAAAGCAAAGGGATTCCGGGGAAGGGGGATAGGGATGGAGTAGAAGAAAGAGAAGGGGGAAAGAGAAGCTCCGTGTGCCATGTGTCATAAATTCCCTCTGCGTCTTAGCATCATCAGGGCTTTTTGCCTTGTAATCATACAATGATACAGGCCGAACTTGAGGGTACACTGAAGCTCAAGGTAAATCTGACTGGCTACTGGTTTGTATTAGCCTGGGTGCCAGACGAATTTAGCCCCGCCCACAACATTTGAGTTTGGGAAGTTCGGTCTGGCATTGCTCCGTTGGGGAGAAACTATGCCCGATCAGAAGCTGATCGGACGAATCAAATTGTCAGGGCAGGCTTTATACGATGATGGACAGATGATCTACAGTGACGTAATCAATCACTTCACCAAAGAGCGCTGCCTGCCGCTGGAGAGCTGAGATGTGTCGATGCTGCAGTTAATGTTGGAGCAACAAGTAAGTGTATGCTTGAAAAAAACAATTAACTGCCGTTTTGACTCCTCGCTGGCCTCCTGCAGAGCCAGGACAGCGGAGCTCTGGAAGCGCAGTTTGCGGATCAGCAGCTCCGTAGATTTCTGGTAGCGACGGATCTCTCTCAGAGCCTCGCTACCGGCCGGTAGCGATCCCGGGCCGGTAGCGGTACCGAGCCGGTAGCGGTACCGAGCCGGTAGCGGTGGGGCTTCTTAACGCCGCCGGCGGCTGGGGCTCTCACGAGCAGCCCTGGTCTCCAGCTGCTTCCTGGGGGCTTTGCCTCAGGTGGATATACGAGCGGCATTTGCAGCATTTCCATTGATTTATTTAGAGACTGAATAAACTCATGAAACAGACAACTGACAACAACTATGCGTCGCTTGACATACGTCACATATTACGTTGCTCTGATTGGTTGTAGAAAAAGGCGGTCCTAGAAATTTGTTTTAAGTGACTATTAAAGGATAAATCAGGATCGAAGATCACTCCCAAGTTCCTGACTGTGTCATTGGAAGCAAGGGCAATGTCGTCTAGCGCAGCTATATCATTAGATAATGTTTCTCTTAGGTGTTTGGGACCAAGTATTATAACCTCTGTTTTATCTGAGTTTAATAAGACAAAATTGCGGGTCATCCAGGTTTTTATGTCCTTGAGACATGCTCGAAGTTAAGTTAATTGATTACTTTGTTCAGTTTTTGTTGACACTTGCGTGTCCTTTCGTGTCTGTGAAAACGCAGAAGCATTGCCGGCCTTAAGCCTGCTAGTCCGGCTGCGGCGGTTCCGGCAGCTGCCGGGTTGGCTGTGGTGTGTCCGGCTGAAACTTACAATTTAGTATCACTTAAATGGCACTTACTTATAGTATTTTGTAGTTCTGCTTTATTTTTGAAGAAATTGTACTTTCTTGATTCTTGTTGTTCTTGGTTTGTACCCTGTGGGTTGAATGCACTTATCGTAAGTCGCTTGTGATAAAAGCGTCAGCTAAATGAAATGTAACGTAATGTAATGTAATGTTTTCACACTCTGTGTTTCTGTTTCCTGTTTAATTTTGTAGTCTCTGTTCCGTGTGTATTTTATGTCTTCACTTCCTGTTCTGTGATTGTCTGCCCCAGTCCTCATGTGTTACACCTGGGTGCAATTGCCCCTGCCTTCCCTGTGTGTATATACGCCACTTTGCTTCCCTTTGTCCTCGGATCATTTGTTGTACCATGGTGATGTCTTGTCCTGATCTCCTGATGAAATGATTTATTCTTTCTTTTCACACAATTGAATAATTAAGATTTGTTTTGACAATGTGTCATAATTAAAGTTATGCAAAAGTCAATGTCTTCTTCATCTGCTTCTTCTTCGATAACCAATAATAAAAATAATAATGATGATAAAATCAAATTTGCTACATCTATCATATGGTTCAAGTATTGAAGACTTGATTTCATATATTTTATTTTATAATATGTGAACCACCTTCTTTGGAATCTCTGGTCTTTATCTTTTTATGTAATGATTGAGTGATGCTTCCTTTTCCATTCATCACCACCATATAACCTTAAGTCATTTAATATCCCTGAACTGAATAATTAACAAAAACTACAATTGTGTAGGTTTGATTCACAAGTTTTTGAATCATGTGATAAATTCAGTATTAAGTCTGAGTCTTTCCTGATCAAGCAGCTGAGATCCAGTCCACTTTGACCATGATCAAAGAAAACTGTCCGGCCTGCTGAGGCAGCCTCTGACCTTCTGTGAAGAGGTGAAGAAGTCAGAATATTGTTTATTTATTTATTTACATATTCCACTTTACATATGCACATACTCTGCACTTTTACTGCTTTTTTGTATTGCTGGTTATATGCTAAACTGCATTATGTTGTCTAAGTACTTGTACTCTGTTTAATGACAATAAAGTTTAATCTAATCTAATCATCTAATCTAGTCTTTCCACAGTTTATCTCTTGTGCTTGGTCACATTAAACTCAGAGGAGAAATTATGTCACTTATTTAGATACAAATAAATTTACTATTCCACCATGTTCATGAGACACTTTATAAAACTTTGAGAACTTTTTGACAACTTGGTTTTCACAGTGCAACAGACTCGTCTATTGCATCAAGTTCCCTGAGGATGAATTTCTCATTGAACAGACGATTGTGAGCAAACAAAACGGCTCTAATGAGAGAAACGTCACCAGAGAGTCATAGTTAACGACCTTGTCTGAAACAACTAAAGCTTTTTGTGTTTAAACTTTACGCTAATTAATCTCAGTTGCATCTATAAAGAATAAAAACTATTAAAAACTTCAGGGGAACTAGTGGATGTGCACAATAATGTTTTTATGGAGCTTTCATTATATGCAAAGTACATTTAATGTTCACCACTGACTTTTGCATTCATTACGACAAGTAGAAAAGTTTAAGATTTTAGATTAAGATTGCTATTTACTTTTTTTAATACTCGTCCACTTGTATGTGTTCCATGTTCACGGGGAAGCACTGATCTGTAGATAGCATCATGACTTACAGACTCTTAAAAGTCGTTTAATAAATAACATAGATAATAATAATAATAATATCAATATCAATAATAACAATAATAATAATAAGATTACACTTTACACACTTTTGAGTGTTATAATTATTTGAACCGGTTTTTTGTGGGGGTTTCAAGTTCTCCCTGTGCCTGTGGGGGTTTTTCCTCAGTTACTCTGAACCCTACCCTCAGCTTAAACACAGTAGCAGGTTAAGTGGATACCCTTAAAGTGTCTGTAGGTGTGAATGTGTGATTGTTTGTCTCTCTATGTCGGCCCTGAGATGAACTGATGAGCTGTCCAGGATGTGTCCTGCCTCTACTGCTCCAACCTCCTGCTCTCAAATGACCCTCAATGGATAATGATGAGGAATGAATCAGTTATACACTAGGTCACCTTCACCAGAAATTGATAAGGAAATTAAGTTGGTGAATCATAAATGGTCACATTTGTCTTTCCATAAATTACATGAATTACATCAGAGAGCATTTCCTGATTTGACCTGAGTCTTGACACTCTTTGAATGTATTTTTTTGAAAATTTTTACAAGGCACTGGTATTTATATACTAATTTATTTGACCTGTTTGTTCTAAACCTGATGTTTTATGACGATTCTGTTTTTGACTTGCTGACTTTGGATTATATGCATTGAAAAGTGCTCTATAAATAAACATTATTGTTATAAAGTCTAAAAGTCCTAAAGTCTGACCTAATGATACATCAACCCTGTTCAGTTTTATCAGTAGAATGTCTCAACAGTTAAACTCTGAGGTGGTTTGAAATGTGACAAACCTGCAAAATGAATGACAAGATTTTATAATGACAAGAGGGTGAGTCTGCCCCAAACCATCTTTAGAGTGTGTGTGTGTGTGTATGTGTGTGTGAGGAACAGAACCTGAGCCTGACACTTTGGCAGGTAGAGGGGGATCTGGGATCAAACCGCCTACCGCTTTACCCCCTCAGCCACAGAGTATATGTGGTGCGATCAGAGTGTGAAGCATTACTGATGAACAAAATGATTATTTTGATCAAATTATGTTTTATCAACAGTTATATCACATTTACACAGTATTAAGTCAGATATGTGGGGAAACAAAAGACAGTTTAAATATTATTGAGCTTGATGTTACAGGACAGTGGTAAAATTACAATTACAATTACACATTTATAAATTCATCAGTTAACTCGACACAGCATAAAGAATATGTTTGCATTATTTCATGCTAAAGTTGTGATTATTATTTGTCATACAATTATACATTATATCAGGCTTTAAACCATTAATCCTAAATTATTGCTGTGTTTTGTTGACCCTCCGTGGTTAGTTTTTTGGTAGTGTGCTGATTTTATGTTTTCTGATCAGTGCCAGTGCTCTGACTTTTATCTCTTTAGTTTTCAATGAATATACAATAGGATTCACGCAGGGGGGGATGCAGGAGGCAAGAGACAGACTGAGCACACGCTGGTCCGGCTCAACGACTCTCAGAAAAAACCCAATCATGAAAATGACCAGGAGAGGAATGAAAAATATAGTAACAAGGATTAAATGTTCAACACACGTGGCCAAAGCTTTGAATCGAGTTCCTAAAGATTTCATCCTGAACACTGTCACCAGGATGCTGAGGTAAGACAGAAAAATAAAGATCAAGGGAATTCCGAGGCCCACAAAAGTCATGCCAGAAGCTGCAGACCAGTGCATGGTGTAGTCATTACAGGCGAGTCTGAACACAGGTGCATAGTCACAGAAGTAGCTGAACACACTGACAGATCTGCAGAAAGACAGTCGGGTCAATATAATGATTGGAAATGCTTCCAGGGCCAGTAAAATACACCACTTCAGGCCGACAATACAAGACATGCTTCGTATTGTGTTGATCGAGTTCTGACGCAGAGGGAAACATATTGCAATCAACCGGTCATAAGCAAGTATAGCAAGAGCGTACGATTCCAATGAGACACAGCTGTAATACACATACACTTGTACAAAACATAGGTTGAATGGAATGAAGTTATCCTTAAAGAGAAATATCTTTATCATGCTGGGAATCGTGCACGTGTTCAGGATCAAATCGATCACTGCCAGGTTGACCACAGCCAGAAACTTTGGAGTGTGTAAGCAACGATTAGAGACAACTACATAGATCAACAAACTGTTGAAGAGAACCGTGACCACGTAGACAAAAGCCAGAAAGATGAAGTAGACGTTGACGGAGGGAATCTTCAAAAATCCAATGATGTAGAAGCCTGGAGGATGAACGATGACAGAGTCGTTTAAAACAGTCCTGGGAAGAGACATATTTGAGCTCCAGAGGCTGAGTGCTGGAGGTCGGCCTCTGAGTGAAGGCTCTTCAGTCTAAAGAACAAGGACATTAACATATTATTCTAGACCTGAATACACCCATGGATTTAAATATATATTCATTACATACATGCAAAAGCAGAAAAATACAAATCTGACTACTCCATACCTGATGCTGTTAATTAAAGGATTGTGCAGCAGCAGCTCTGTCTGATGTTTCATCCGCACGCAAACACGTCTGGCCAGGGAACAGTGGAAGATATATTATGTCCTCATTGATCTCCTGAGATAAAACTCTTATTATTGAGGTTACTTTGATCCATGGAGAGCAGGTTGTTGTTTCCTCCAACTGAACTTCTCTGGTGCTCAAAATAAACATCCAATTATTGCTCTGAATGAGACAAAGTGAGTTTGAGCGTCTCATGACGCCACTTTCAAAAACATGCACACTTATCAAAGCCTATGCGAAAGTGCAAATCACAACATGGTACAAACATGGATCACTGAAGGTTTTACATCATATTTAGTCCAGTTCAAAAAATCAGTCACAGAATCTCCCTTGATTTCCAGGTTGACCATTTTCTACGTCCGACTGATACAGAGGAAGTCAAAGCAGTTTAATTTAATCCATAGAGAGCAGCACCAAAGGTCAGATTTGGATTTAACTGGATACGCACTCAAAACAAACTCCTAATTGTTCTAATCTAAATGACTTGATGAGTTCGATCCTCGATCCTCTCACCAGAACTGTTTAACTGAATGTTTTATAAAGGACTATACAACATGATTGTTGTTAGCACTGTTCTTCTTATTCTTCGTAGGTGGAGGTGTTGTGGTGAAAAGCAAAGGTGAAGGGAAGCACTATCAAACTTTTTCAGTTTTCTTACTGTATGTTGATTGTATGGTCATTGTTTTGTAGTGTTTGTGTACATTTATTGTAGTTTTCTGTGTGTTTTCCGTGTCTTGGGCCGGGATGGCGTCCCCAGGGACGCCGCCGATGTCCCTGAGACATGGCGTCAGGCTGGTGCCATAGCTCAGCTCCACAGTGGAGCAGGTGCTGTTAGCCGTGGGAGAGCAGGTAGTACACAAGAACATCTTTTAAGCTTCCTGGATGAATAAAGCCTGCTGATATTTTTTAAAGATCCAGACTCTTAAATGCAGGTTAACAGTAGAGGAGTTTATTCAGGTTTCCCCGCTAGCTGTAGCTTCAACCCGGATCACCATGTCCGGTGTCCCTCCTTTCATCCCCAGTGAAGCTCTGGAGCGAGAGCTAAGGCGCTTTTGGAACTACGCTATTGGGTTCCAGGCGGTGGGTCCCGGATGAAGAGACCTGAAGCTAAAACATGTCCAGTCTCTGCGGAGACAAGCGTTTATGTTTCTGGACACTGAGTCTCAAACACTGGACGTGTCTTTCCGGGTTCGACATTAGGAGCAGTTTTATATGGGGTACGCAAGCTCGGTAAGCATGAAATGTTGAATGTGGAGAAGCGGGACATAAAAATGTTACGTGCCCGCACGGAAGACGGGCATGCTTCTGCGGCTGCGGCTTTTCACGCAGTTGTGTCGACGAACTCGTTTTAATTTATGGTTCTCCAAGGGTTGCGCGTGTTGCAAGCAATTTGCCGCCAGAACACTAGGTGGAGTAACGTTTTTTGTCGAAGACGACCTTAGAGGCGCCTTCTTTGTGTGTGGCCTTCTGCACGTCCTTGTATTCCGTCAATGACGGATTATACAAGTGGTCATACTTTCGGATCTCTTCTGGCTGCGGTGCGTCCGGCCGCGGACGAGCTGGCTGTGGTGGGTCCGGGTGGATGACGGTCCGGCTGCGGTGGGTCCGGCGGTGGCGGGTCCGGGTGCTAGGGGACCAGCTGCTGCGCGGGGCGCAGAGTTTTCCTCGGCAGCGCCTGTTTCAGAGGCCGGTTTTTGGGGGACTGAGTCCTTGGTAAGGGTGGAGCAGAGAAGGAATAAACAGGTAGCAATAGAAAAGGTGTTTTTTGCCAATTTGGAGCAGGAGATGCAGCGTGGTCGTGCACAGAATACGAATCTAATAATGTTACTGTAGTAGACAGCGTCTCCCTACACAATGTGTATGTTCGAATTGTTTTCATGTTTTCACACTCGGTGTTTCTGTTTCCTGTTTTATTTTGTAGTCTCTGTTCCTTGTGTATTTTCTGTCTTCACTTCCTGTTCTGTGATTGTTTGCTCCAGTTCTCATTTGTTAAACCTGTGTGCAATTGCCCCTGCCTTCCCTGTGTGTATAAATGCCTCTTTGCTTACCTTTTCCTCGTCGGACCGTTTGTTGTACCATGGTGATGTCCTCTCCTGCTATCCTGTCCTGCTCTCCCGTGCCTCGGTATCCTGTGTCTCCTGAGCCTCTGCACCTTTGCATCACCTGTGTAAGTGTAATATCTTCACGACCACACGATGGTTTGTTTAAACGTTTGTTTATTATTCACTGCACACCGACATAGCATAGCCACGGGCCGCACTTCTTCTCTGGTATTGTCTCTCTAACCCTGTGTCTTATACCTTCACCCCAACGTTACCTCCCCCTAGGGGATTAGTGCAGGTAGGCTTTTCTTTGCACCTACAACATTCCCTCCCCTCAGAGAAAACCTAGTAGAAGCTAACACCCAAATTCATTTTAACTATTTATATCTTTATCTCTATTCCCATATATACAACCCTCAAGAACATCTTTAAGCTAGGGATTCGGGTGGACTACCTCATCCCAGTGAGATTCCAGGACGCATTCTTGTCCTGTGGATGTGCCTTTTTTTTTTTGTAGCTTGCCGAGAAGTAATCAGGAGCCTTTCTAGCTCGCTTAGACCTTCTCACTGCTGGTTGTTCCTCTGCCGGAAATGGCTCTGTCAGTTCATCAGCTGTTTCTGCTGTCGTGCCGTCATCATCAGCGCAGAAACATGTCTCAGGTCCGATTTGTGGTTCCACTAGTGAAACCTCAGGTAAGGCCTCAGGTTTCCTTGGCGACGGGGAACTTCTGCCACAGACTTGGTCAATGTGTCGTCTCACCACTTGTCCGTTCCCGAGTGTGACTTTGCAGGATACGGGACCAGTCTTTTCTGTTACGGCCCCAGATATCCATGTTGGTCCTGAGCTGTAGTTACGGGTGACGACTAAGTCTCCTTCCTCAAGCATCCTTGCTCTGGCATGCCTGTCATGGTAATACTTTTGTCTCTCCTGCTTCCCGCGCACTCTGCCTTGGAAATGTGGGTGTATTAAGTCTAGCGTTGACCTCAACTTCCTACCGCACAATAACTCAGCTGGGGATTTCCCCATGGTGGATTGAGGAGTAATACGGTAGCTGAACAGTGCTTGTGCAATTTTGGTTTCAATTGAATCTCCTGTGCTCTTCTCTACTAGTGACTTAAAGGTTTGCACTGCCCTCTCCGCTAAGCCATCAGAAGAGGTGTGATATGGTGCCGTAGTGATGTGACGTATCCCATTCTTTTCTATGAATTCTTGGAACTCTTCACTTGTGAAACAACTACCATTATCCGACACCATAACCTCAGGTATGCCGTGTTGACTAAAACTCTGTCTCAGGCACTCAATCGTGACAGCTCCTCCACCTCGGCATCCATGTTCGGCCACCACATGTAGCTGTGTGCCAACCCCTTCATCCTAGTGATGCCTGGGTGTATGGTGTGAATGCCTTATTTTCCACTTCCATTGGCCACCCTCGCAGGATGTATTCTAGCACTCTAGCCAACACCGGATCTTTGTCAGTCCATTGCTTTATCTGCTGTGCATTAACTGGAGGTGTTCCGACATCTTCAAACAGCATTACTCTCTCTTCTCCCTCAGACATTTTCTCCTCTTTCCCTTCCAGTGGCAGTCTGCTCAGAGCGTCCGCATTCGTGTGGTCTCGGCCTACCTTGTAGACAATGGTGTACTCATACGCTGCCAGTGTGACTGCCCATCTCTGTATCCGGGGAGATGGCATCACCGAAATCAAAAAATTGCTTCAAGTCGAGGGCCACAATTTCAGCGTTTATTGAAAACTTATTGTAAGAACCTTAGTGCACATATTGAACCTGGAACTAACAAGGCCTATAGAGTATTGCCCATAAAACAATATTAATTATGAAATAAATGAAATACAAATAATAAATAATACATAAATTGTATTGGCTCGTGATGTCACACAGACACGTTTTATTTCGGAGCTCTGTTGTGCCTTTCCCTTTGCTTTCAATAAACTCACAGATCTCCTCACGCAACTGGAAAAATCTCTCCAGCACCTTTCCCTGGTTCAGCCATCACACCTGTGTGTGATAGTCACCATATTCTGGACTTAACTCCTCCAGAAAAGACTTGAACTGGCGGTGATTTAAACCTTTGGCTCTGATAAAGTTAACCGCTAATGTTATGATGCTCATCACATGTTCATTTTCAAGGCTTTGCCACACAACGACTCCTGGTGTATGATGCAGTGATAAGCTGTCAACTCACTTTTTCCTCACTTTTTTCCTCCTTCATCTTTTCTCGGATCCACCCTTTACATCCGCGAACGTGTACTCTGCCTCCCACCTGTCTTGAAAGCTCCTGTTTTCAAATGCCACCTTTCGTTTTGCCATTTTTGGGGAGCGGGATAGCTGAAAGTTGTCACAAGTGATATGTGAGACTGTGAGGCGCGCGTTCACGGGCCCGTGATTGACGTGCCGACACACGGGCAGTACATTGTGGGATCTGTCATTCACCATTGACCCGCCCACTCTTCAGCCAATGAGAGCCTGTCATTGGTCTAGAACTGTCACGTGCCCCATCCCGACGTGTTCACTGACCCTCAGGAATTCTCAGTACTTATTTTGTATTGAGAACTTGCAAAACACTGCCGGCGGGCCAGCTCTAATAGTAAATAGATTTTATCATGCGGGCCACATATAATTCATTCGCGGGCCACATGTGTGTTTTTTGTCATTGGGTCCTGAGATCAGAATGTCATCTTAGTAGATGGCCACGTTTGGGATGCCACCCAGGATGCCCTCCATGGTTCTTTGGAAAATCCCAGGACTTGACGCTACCCCAAATGGTAAGCGGGTGTAGGTAAACAGACCTTTGTGTGTGTTGACAGTGACATACTTCCTAGATTCTTCCTCCAGGACCACCTGCTGATAGGCATGACTCATGTCTAAAGGCTCCTTTATATTTCTCTGTTTTAGAAAAAACGGACAGATAGGACCGCCCTCTGCGCCGTGGAACACCCTCTCCGAGCGCCTCGGACAGCTTTTCGTGCACCTCTGATTTATCTTACTATCCGTGGATATTTCGGATAGCCTAAGGACAGCCCTTGCCTGTGATTGGTCCGCTAACGACATCATTTCCGTATGACGACATTTCCGTACTACGTCATTTCCGGACCTAAAACTTCCTGCTTCTTTATCTATCACAATAAACACAAACACAACTATGATTCTACCATTAATGTGACGTGTGTGTTAAGCCAGCGGAGTTGTCCGGCTGACGGTGGCTCGTTAGAGCACTGAAGGCATGTGTGCACGGTCACATACGGTTATAACGAGCTTTCAAAACAGCGCTAGTGGGCTAGGCTAGCGGGCTAGCAACCATGCTAACTCCGGTGGTTACGGTGCAAAAACCCGCTGTCACGACTTTAATTCCTCTTCTATCATGACACTGTTTCTATAATACCATCAGGTTAGAAGCAAACTCTGGGTAGTAGTTAGTGTCGGGAGTCCCTGCTGACTGTGTGTGGAAGCTGGGGGAAGCTAGCTGGGAGGGGAGCTATCTAGCTCCGTGTAGCTTCAAGCTACATGTAGCCTCAAGCAGCTTCAAGCTGTGGGATTAGCAACACAGTTGGGAAACAAGACCGGGGAACCGCTGCGCTAAGAAACGATTACATCATTATTTTGACCTGCTGGGTGTCACTTTATTTTATTTAGTTACCATGGTAGCCTAATCTGTGTGTGAGGGAAGTGGGGAGTAAGTAAATAAACAGCGTGGACTTAAGCTTGTCTTCCGTTGTGCCACCTACTGTTCTGGGGGTGAATTGTTTTCACGAACAACTATAAATGAAAAAGTTCCCACATATTCGAATTGACCCATCCGGCTTCCTATCTGGGCGCTGCCCACTCTGCATGCTGCACTGGCTCTATGATCTTGTCATCTTGCAGCCTCTGTAGCTCTCTCTCTACTAGTGGCTGTACCGCATATGGCACTGGCCGTGGTTTGCAGAATCTTGGCTGAGCCTCCCTGTCTACATTAATCTTTGCTTTGAAATTTTTAAGTTGTCCCAGCCCTTCCTTAAACACTTCCGTATGTCTCTTGAGTATCTCTTCCAGCTGAAATGGAGGTGCTGAATCGACCTTGTTTACCAACTGATCTGCCAGGCCCAGCACCCTTAGCCAAATTCGCCCCAGTAGGTTAGGTCCATCACCCTCGACTATCACCACCGGCAATGTCTTTTCTGTGTTTTTGTTCTGCACCTGCACTTGTACCCTGCCTAGAACTCTGAGCCTCTCTCCAGTATAGGTTTTCAATTTTAGCAAGCACGTTTCATTTCTGATATGGCTGTTTTCTTCCAAAGCTGCACATATTGTTGTTTGCTTACTATGGTCACCCCACAGCCAGTGTCTATTTCAAACATTACCTCTTTTCCTTTTATTTTCACCGGGCGCATGATGGGAGCCACCTTGGCTAATTCTTGTGACACACTATAGATGGTGTGAGTGCTACTTTCCTCTGTGTTACTCTCTCCTTCACCTTCTCTTAGCAGATGTGTACGCCGCTCTTTGCTAAAGCCTCTGCCTTCGCCCCTCTGACTCTTGTACATTGCTCTATATGCATTAGACGCCGCTGCCTTAGATCTGCAGGCCTTGCTAATATGTCCCCTATTACCACAGTTGTAGCAGAGCGCTGTAGCAAATTTACACTCATCCGCTGTGTGCTGTCCTTTACAGCGGTAACAACTGGGGAATTTACGTTGTGCATTGTCTGAAAACATCCTGTGGACAGTTGTCTGAGATTTCATCCCACATTCATTTTGAGCCGTGTCCTCTGTTAACTGGCCTTGCATCTCTTTCACGTCCTTTGACGCTGATTCCATAGCTAAACACACCTTCAGGGCCCTATCAAAAGTCAAGCCCACTTCAGACAATAGTCTACGTTGCTTCTATTGTTGTTCACTCCGCACACCAATCTGTCTCTCAGCATTTGTGGCAGTGAATCTTCGTATACACAATGTTGGGCCAATCTTCTCAATGCCGCCACATATTCCGCTATAGACTCACTGCTCTTCCGTATGCGTGAACTAAAATCTTTGCACGATTTCACTCGGTGTCGGGTTGTAATGAGCCTTCAGAATAGTCGTGAGCTGATCATATGTTTTCTTCTTGGGTGCCTGTGGGCTAACTTAACTTCGCAATAAACTATAAGTGGCTGCATCCACTCCACAATCTCTGCATACTCTTCCCACGACTGAGACGCAACATCGAAAGGAGTTACCGTTCCGATCACCGACATCCTCGTTCGTCTTTGTGGTTTTTACTCCCCGTCTGAATCAATCGACAAGTCCGACACACTTGCAGTTTTCTTTCTTTGTAGTTCGGAGGTTTTGTCCTCCTCGTCTGACTCCACCGACCAGTCTGCCACACTTGCAGTTTTCTTTTTTTCCCCTTTTGAATTCTTGCTTTGATCCTCGTCACGAATTGTAATATCCTCACGACCACACGATGGTTTGTTTAAACGTTTGTTTATTACTCACTGCACACCGACATAGCATAGCCACGGGCCGCACTTCTTCTCTGGTATCGTCTCTCTAACCCCGTGTCTTATACCTTCACCCCAACAATACCTCCCCCTATGGGATTAGTGCAGGTAGGCTTTTCTCTGCACTTACAACAGTAAGCTTCCTGTGTTTTCTTCCTTGTAATTTTGTTTCTCCAGCTTTCCCCCGTTAGTGTTTATCCAGTTTCTCCCTTTAGTGTTTGTTTTGTTTTGTCCCTTAAAGACTTTGTTCATTAAAGACTCAATCCTTGATTATACTATGCGTCTGGGTCCTACTGCTCCACCTCACCCCTGACACCTCACCCCTGACACTTCCAGAAAGTGGTAGGGACAGACCTCCTGGATGGGAAGAGAAGGTACAGGCTCAGGAAGCACGTGACTGTGGCAAGGAAAGGTCTCCCATGTAAGATCAAATCTAAGAGAATGAAAAGTTGTAAATAGAACTGACCATGATCATTCAACACTGGTTTTATTCTTTCTGCTGTGTATACCTTTTTGTCTTTTCATGTTGTATTCTTTATCCTCACATTGCATTAGGGGAAGTCTCACTAAATATAAACGGGGGTAGAAGTGCTCACAAGGCCAACTGGGGATCCAAGAAAGGGTCTTTTCACTTCCTGAATCAGTGGTCGAAGGTTGGCAAAGGTCAAATCAGGGTGTTCTGCCAGCAGTACACTTCCTACTCTACCGAAAGCATTAAGAGAGCAAAGGAGCAGCTAGGGGCAGATATAAAGGAGTTGGAGAGTGTATCTACTAACACAGAGCAATTAATAGTGAAAAGACAACAACTGAACTCCTTTCTCCAGGAGAAGGCCAAAGGAGCTCTGGTCCGAGGTCGTTTCCAACAATTAAGGGACATAGACGCACTGACCACCTTCTTTTTTAACCTGGAGAGATCCGTGACCCAGGGGAAGCAGATGATGTGTCTCCGGCTGCCGGGTGGGAATCTAACATCGGAACCAACCGAGATGAGGAAACACGCTGTGGATTTATATACCGACCTGTTTGGGGCAGAGGATTGTGACAGGGAAACTGTTGCCGAGTTGTTGCACGACTTCCCACCGCTGAGTCCAGGTGAGTGAGACACCCTGAGCTCCAACATCACTCTTGAGGAGCTGACCACTGCAGTGTCACGGATGGCTGCAGGCAAGGCACCAGGGTTTGACGGATTACCGGCAGATTTTTTACAACATTTCTGGAATATTATGGGACAGGACCTGCTGGACCGATTGAATGAGTCGTTTGGGAAAGGACTTCTTCCAGCCTCCTGCAGACGGGCTGTCATATCCATCTTGCCAAAAAAAGGGGATCTAACCCTGCTGGAAAACTGGAGACCCGTCTCTCTTTTATGTGCTGTCCAATCGTATTGTGTACCAGCGACTTGGATAAGTTGGAAGAACAAAATGGCTGGGAGAGGCTGGACCGATCCACTGCGCTGTCTGAGGGGTTTGTTGGCAGGCCGGCTGAAGATCACACATGCATACTTCACACTGACGGACAATTTGGAGGGTTTCAGGGCTGTGGGGGGTGTTGGACAGGTCTTGTGCTCACTGGGGGACAACCAGACTCTGGTTTTAAATTTTTAGCAGAACATCTTGTAACTCTAGGGTTGGTGTATGATGTGTGTGTGTATGCATGAAAGGATTTATCCTTTCTTTTCACATAATTGAATAATTAAGATTTGTTTTGACAATGTGTCAAAATTAAAGTTATTCAAAAGTCAAAGTCTTCTTCTGCTTCTTCAAATACCAATATTTAAAATAATAATGATAATAAAATCGAATTTGCTACATCCATCATGGTTCAAGTATTAAAGCACTCAAAACAGGTCAATCTGAGGAGGGCTGCTTGAGCAAAATATGTTTCAGACATTAAGTTGGTGAATCAAAAATGGTCACATATGTCTTTTCATGAATTACATCGGAGAGCATTTCCTGATTTTAAATGCGTCTTGACTCTGAATTTATTTTTCTGAACATTTTTACACGGCACTGGTATTTATACACTTATTAATTTGACCTGTTTCTTCTAAACCTGATGTTTCATGACGATTCTGTTTTTAACTTGCTGACTTTGGAACATATGCATTGACAAGTGCTCTATAAATAAAGATTATTATTATTAATATTTGTATTATTATCTAACACCTAATGTCTGAACTAATGATTCATCAACCTTGTTCAGTTTTATCAGTAAAATGTCTCATCAGTTAAACTCTGCAGTGGTTTGAAATGTGACAAACCTGCAAAATGAATGAAAAGATTTTATAATGACATGAAGGGAGTTTCCTCGCAGGGTGAGTCTGCCCCAAACCATCTTTAGAGTGTGTGTGTGCGTGTGTTTGTGTGTGTGTGTGTGTGTGTGTGTGTGTGTGTGTGTGTGTGTGTGTGTGTGTGTGTGAGGAACAGAACCTGAGCCTGACACTTTGGCAGGCAGAGGGGGATTTGGGATCAAACCGCCGACCCCTGTACCCCCTCAGCCACAGAGTACATGGGGTGCAATCAATGTGAAACATTACGGATGAACAAAATTATTCTTTTGATAAAATTATGTTTTATCAACAGTTATATCACATCTACACAGTAAAAAGTCAGATATGTGGGGAAACAAAAGACAGTTTAAATATTATTGAGCTTGATGTTACACAACAGTCGTAAAATTAAACAATTAAACATTTATAAATTCATCAGTTAACTCCTCAGAGCAAAAATAATATGTTTGCATTATTTCATGCTAAAGTTGTGATTATTATTTGTCATAAGATTACACATTATATCAGGCTTTAAACTATTAATCCAAAATTATTGCTGGGATTTGTTGACCCTCCAAGATTAGTCTTTTTGTAGTGTGCTGATTTTATGTTTTCTGATCAGTGCCAGTGCTCTGACTTTTATCTCTTTAGTTTTCAATGAATATACAATAGGATTCACGCAGGGGGGGATGCAGGAGGCAAGAGACAGACTGAGCACACGCTGGTTCGGCTCAACGACTCTCCCAAAAAACCCAATCATGAAAATGACCAGTAGAGGAATGTAAAATATAGTAACAAGGATTAAATGTTCAACACACGTGGCCAAAGCTTTGAATCGACTTCCTAAAGATTTCATCCTGAACACTGTCAGCAGGATGCTGAGGTAAGATAGAAAAATAAAGATCAAGGGTAGTCCAAGGCACATAAAAGTCATGCCAGAAGCTGCAGACCATTGCATGGTGTAGTCATTACAGGCAAGTCTGAACACAGGTGCATAGTCACAGAAGTAGCTGAACACAGTGACTGATCTGCAGAAAGACAGTCGGGTCATTATAATGATTGGAAATGCCATCACTCCCAGACCAAGACACCACGTCAGGCCGACAACACAAGACATGCTTCGTATTGTGTTGATCGAGTTCTGACGCAGAGGGAAACATATTGCAATCAACCGGTCATAAGCAAGTATAGCAAGAGCGTACGACTCCAATGAGACACTGGTATAATACACGAACATTTGTACAAAACATAGGTCGAATGGAATGAAGTTATCCTTAAAGAGAAATATCTTTATCATGCTGGGAATCGTGCACGTGTTCAGGATCAAATCGATCACTGCCAGGTTGACCACAGCCAGAAACTTTGGAGTGTGTAAGCAACGATTAGAGACAACTACATAGATCAACAAACTGTTGAAGAGAACCGTGACCACGTAGACAAAAGCCAGAAAGATGAAGTAGACGTTGACGGAGGGAATCTTCAATAATCCAATGATGTAGAAGCCTGGAGGATGAACGATGACAGAGTCGTTTAAAACAGTCCTGGGAAAAGACATATTTGAGCTCCAGAGGCTGAGTGCTGGAGGTCGGCCTCTGTGTGAAGGCTCTTCAGTCTAAAATACAAGGACATTAACATCTTATTCTACATTAGACCTCAATACACCCATGGAAGCATTTGAATATATTCATAACATACATGCAAAAGCAGAAAAATACAAATCTGACTACTCCATACCTGATGCTGTAAATTAAAGGATTGTGCAGCAGCAGCTCTGTCTGATGCTTCATCCGCACGCGAATACATCTGACCAGGGAACAGTGGAAGATATATTATGTTCTCATCGATCTCCTGAGATAAAACTTTTATTATTGAGGTAACTTTGATCCATGGAGAGCAGGTTGTTGTTCGCTCCGACTGAACTTCTCTGGTGCTCAAAATAAACATCCAATTATTGCTCTGAATGAGACAAAGTGAGTTGGAGCATCTCATGACGCCACTTTCAAAAACATGCAAACTTATCAAAATAAAATAAGGTACGTGAGCTGATATAATACTTGGATGTTTTAGTGACAGATGAATCAGACTCACAAAACCTTCGTCTAAACAAGCATCATTGTACTTTAAGAAAAAAACCTTATTGTTCCAGCAGGTTCAAAAACACTGTGATTTCCTTTGGCGAGTGTGACCAACCTGGAAACCTTCTCTTTTTCTCATGTTGGAATACTGAACAATTACTGTGGGACTAATAAGGGATTACCTTATTGTGCCTTATATTTAAATACATATTATAGTAAATACAAATAAATATCAGATATTTTTGTCCTAAACATACCTGACTGAGGACATACACTCAGGCCTCAGGTCACCAAGCCAGAAGTGAAAGTGTTTCTTTCTTTCATATCAGTAGAGGTGATCTAAGTTTCACTTGACACCACACAAATACATTAAATAACAAGTAGTCTTATTTTTAATAATTTATGTTGTCCATTCGTAAACACAAAAATAATATTTGTAGCTGTTCTGACCAAGATATGTTATGAGCGCAGTACATAATTGAAAAATTACCTTCTTCCAAAATGCACATACACTAATTTAGATTTAAATAAATCAGTATGGTGTGATCAACAAATCATATATATCGTTCAACTCTCCAAAAAACAACAAAAAAACGGGGCAGTCTTTTCATTCAAAAAGTGTGTGTGTGTGTGTTTTGGTGAGTTCAGTTGGAAGCAGACTCAGTGGACATTGGCCGCTGCTTCATCAGCTGTTCTTTCCGGGCTTTTTGGAAATCCATCATGCAGTCCTTGAAAGTCTGGACCTGGCTCTGGCACACTCGCCAGTCCTGGTGCTCAGCCATGCACTCCTGCACAGCGTAGTGCACCTCGGCACATCCAGTCCGGGATATCATCCGATCCACCGGGTCGTCCTCGTCATCATTCCGGCTGCGGTCGTGGGGTGAAGGGGACGCCATTCTGCACAGGCGTGTGGTTTCAGGCCACTGCTGAGGAAAACACACCATGTTAGATATAAAGTTGTGATAGATCGGTTTTATCAACAACCACAAAACAAGTACACAACCTTGTTGCTGATCCTTCACAAAGTCTTTGCTGTTCTCTTAGCATTGGAATTCATCTTTAAATATTGTAAAACTCTTTTTGAGATTATATTGAGGGATTAGGACTCTTAATGAGACACTGCCATTTTCTATCAGGAAGTTCAAGCTACATCTCAGGTTTAATCAGGTTGTCTTATATTTTTGGAGGAATTTATAATTTATATGTGATCTAAAACTATTTATATCTTTCTTGAATTACTTGCTTTTGTGAAAAATTGGCTTTGTTTTAGTGATAGTTATATCATTAGTGAATATAAATCTGTACGACATCATTATGCAACACTAGTTTGGTGTGTAAGTAAAGTTTGAAGATATTTAAAGTGCACTTCTGTATTTCAATGTTACCCAACTTGATAGTTTTATTCCATGACATGAAACACAGTTAAGATACAAATATAACTTGCAAAAAAGTTTAAATCGAAAGATAAATGTGTCGATGAAATAGTTGAGCTGTTGACATAAGCCTCAATCGCTTTTTACTATTCTTTAAAAAAGAGTTGAGGCAAAACAAATTAGTCAGAAGTTTATACAGTAAAATGTTTGTTTGTGAAAGACAAGGTCATTAACAAACTCTCAAGTGATATCAACACAAATTGAGCTCATTAGAGGTGTTAAGTTTTCACTCACAATGTGACTTGTTTAATTCTAAATGCATCCTCAGGGAACATTATGCAATAGAGTATCGAACAACTTATGCAGCTCAGATTTCTGATGCAACGGAAGTAATAATAATACACTTTAGTTGTATAGCACTTTTCATACAGGAAATTTTGCTCAAAGTGCTTCAGATACAATATAGAGACAAATGTTAAACATATTCAAATAAAAAGAGAACAGATTTTATGAAACAGTAGAACATGTTAAAATGACACTGTAGTGGCTATTGTCAAAAGATAATTCTGTCAAAATAAACTTAACAAAAAGTCACTGAGCCATCAGTTCAGTTCGGTTGATTTATTTTTCATGTTCAAAAGCAAAGATATGCATGTGCTTCTCCTCGTGCTTTGGTAAATCAAAAAGAGAAATGCTGGAAAATGATGTGGGTCATCAAACTCCTTGTTGACTGGATGACTGTAATGGACTTTTTACAGGCCTCCCATGGAAAACAAAGGATATAATTCAGTGAATGTCTGTGAATTTTATCACTTTCTTTCTTTTCTGCTTTTCTGCATTAAAAAAAACAATATATGTGATTTCTTTATCTTTTTAATTCCCTTTTCTTTTAAAGTACATTTTATTTAAACACGTCTTATGAGCTAAATTTGTGTTGATATCACTGGAGAGTTTTGGTTAATGACCTTGTCTTTAACAAACAAACCTTTTACTGTATACAATTCAGACTAATTTGTCTCACTTTTACCCACTAGTGATAAAAACAATTCAAATATACAGAGATACATCTGGGAGCAAATTTTTTTTGGTTTTTGTGAAGCTGCCATTTAAATTAAGTTACACCTAAACTTTCTAAGAGTCTGAAGACAAAGGCAAATTTCATCCTCAAAAAGTTCCCAGTTTGTTGTTAGGGAAAACACACCATGTTACATACAAAGTTGTGATAGTTTGGTTTTATCAACAACCACAAAACAACTACACAACCTTGTAGCCAATCCTTCACAAAGTCTTTGGATTCTAGGGATTAGGACTCTTAATGAGACACTGCCATTTTCTATCAGGAAGTTCATGCTATATCTCAGGTTTAATCAGATTGTGAGGAATTTATAATTATGTGTGATCTAAAACTTTCCTATCTATACCTTTCTTTAACTACTTGCTTTTGTGGAAAATTTGTTTGGTTTTATTGATAGTTATATCACTTGTGAATATAAATTTGTACGACATCATTATGCAACATTAGTTTGGTGTGTAAGTAAAGTCTGAAGATATTTATAGTGCATTTGTGTATTTCAATGTTACGTTACTAGATAGTTTTATTCCACGACATCGTTTAAATAGAAAGAAAAATGTGATAATTTAAATAAAGAATTGAGGCAAAACAAATGTTTTATTTGCGTAGATGTGTGTTCTCATTTTTACTCTACTTAAAGAAAATAACACAAAACTGGATTTAGACCAAACATTTGTTCCCTAATGTATTACACAAAGAGGGGCGTGGCTACGGTGGCCCTGAGGGTGAAAACAACATTTCACAAAGAACAATATTTTGCAGACAAATTAGAAACTAACTTCAGAATATGGATTTCTGACCTTCAGGGCCACAGAACTTTCACTGTCAGGTTACAACACTGATGCTATTCTGATGGTGATTTTGAAAACAGGAAGTGTAACAGTTAATATATTTGCTTCAATCTGTGTCCAACAGCAGCAGCAAATCTTTGAAATGCAAATAAATATAATAAACAAATGTTCCCATTTCTCACCACAGTCCTGAGAAGCTGAATCAGTCTCTGTGTCGACGGGTCCGTCCGCTAACACACTTCAACTCACAACAACATGCACGACTCCACCGTGTTAAAGGGGGACACGTTAGAACGGCGGACCACAGTGCAACCGGAAAATACCTCCGACGGACACCCGGGTAAGAGTTCCGCTGTGTGCAGAGAACTACGGCGGCCGAGAGAGCACAACGCGCTGCTAATTAATAAGCGATGGAGCCGATGCGGAAGTGCAACAAGCTGCAGTTCACTTGAGGCTGGCTCCCATTGACTCCCATGTTAAACAGCCAGACTTTGGAGTAGGATTTTACTTGTTTACAGCCTGGTTCAGAAAACGGTTTTAGACTTAACCACTAAGTTCTTCCTTCATGACAAATCTATGGGGGGCGATTTTATTTATAACTCACTGGTTATAAGTTATACAGAGGTTTGAAATCAGGTGTAATCGGGGGGCGTGGTCTCTTGAGTGACAACTGTGGCAGCGTCCACGGACTGTGCACAGGTGTCACTCAGGAGACCACGCCCCTATCGATTAGCATAGCCTGCATGCTAGCAGGCTGATTGGAGTTGCTGCACTCGACTTCTTCATGGCTTCAGTTCAGTTAATTGCACCAACAGACCGTCTAAGAACCTCCAGTTCATCCGGTGAGTGAATATATATTTTTATTTCATTTTTATATTAGAACCTTAGCACTAATTAGCAGGTATGGTTGCAGAGCTGCCAACTCTCACGCTTTCGCCGTGTGACACACGCTTTTGCATGTTTTCACACGCACTCACGCCACACATCCACAAAAGTGTGTGTGTGTGTGCTCCCAGATAGCGCACTCGTACGGGGGCTCCGCCCCCCGCTCCGAACGTGAGTGAACGTCAGTCTGACCTGCTCTCGCTTTTTGTTTTAATATTTCGCCAACTAAAATATATATTTTTAAGCTATTAGGCTGCAGCTATATGTTTTTATTTATTTAAAAATAGGGTACTTCTTATTTCATACATTTTCCACAAATATGGGGAGGACTCAAATAGGCCTACAAAGTTCTGTGTTTAATTTATTTCAAAGTAGGCTAACACTTGCCTGTGTATTTTGTTTGTTTGTTATTTTGTTGCTTGTCTGTTTGAGTAGCTGGCTGAAAGCAAAGAGGTAGTAGGCTAACCTTTTATTGGTAACCTAACTGTTACAGTTCATTGTTTCTGAAATAAGAGGCCTGACCTCTATGTTCACAGCAAACTTGAAAAAATAACATTAAGCCATGGTTTAACTGCACTATAGGCTGAGTCCTTGTTTACCTGAAATGTGCACTTTATAATTTGATTTTGTACCGCCCTGTTTGGCAATGTTGTATTTTCAATAAAATAAAACGTTTGCATAAAGCAAGCCAATCCACTTTTCCATCTTGATAAGAGCATTAAAATGAAAAAAAAATTCTGGAAAAAAAATAAATGAAGGAACATTTAGAATAGATGAAAATTTGCGATTAATTTTGATTTAACTATGACATAAATGCGATTAATCGTGATTAAATATTTTAATCGTTTGACAGCACTATTAACAATATAGGTTAGGTTTCAGTTAAGAATCAAAATGTCAATCAACCTACCTTGGTCAAATCTTAAACACAGGTCTATTTATTAGGTTATATTGTGGTACACAGACAGTCATTGAGGCACAACAATAGTTTTCTGGTTGAATGTTCAGCTCAAGTCTAGAAGGCCCTACAAGTCATGAATCAGAATAAGTTCAGGTATTGCACATCTTTAGCATACCACCCAAAAATCCACTAGAATGCAGGAAATAACATCTACTTAAACCAAAATTTTCTGGGGGTGGACCTTCAGCTATGTCTTTGCTTCACAGAATGTAACCAATGTTGTCCATCTCCAGTAGGCCGCCCCTATCAACGACTTTGGGCCCCACAAACCACCAGAATGCAGAACATGGGTACAACGCCAAATTAATTCCAATTCCCTGATATTTGAGCCACCAACGTGTGTGGCTGCGTGCGCGGCAAAATTTGGTCACCCCCGACAAAATCTCACTCCAAGGTTTTTTGAAAAGTTGGCAGCTCTGTGGTTGCTCACTGTGCCTAGCTTGTTAGCTTATGTTGAGCTAAAGCTAATTAGCTTGTGTTAGCCGGTGAGCAACACCTGCTAATGAGTAACGGGCAGTCACATTAAACCGGTTCTCCTGCTAAACATATAAGTGTTTGAATGAAGAATTGTGGAGAATAAGTTACACAATGTGAGGGTTAAAGTTGTGGTCATATAAAGTTATTAATGTCAAATGAAAGCGTGGCCAAAGGAATAACCACTTAAATGTTGCCCTATATTAACTTTTTGGCTGGAGTTTGTGATTGAGGCTAACCCTATTTGATAATGTTAATTCTATTTACAGCTGGAAAGGGTATAAAGTAGTAATGATTATTATGTTTACTAATAATATATAATTATAATGTGTATATACTTAATATCTATATAATATTTGTTTAGCTTGATGTGTCGTTATGTGTGGTTTCAGTGAATACAAGGTTTGTCTGTTGCATTCGTTGCATTCATTCTTTATTTGTCCACTTTCACACTCACTTCATATTAAACTTATGTCACCTGAATATGCAATGAAATAGTAACTATTTCATTATGAAATAACTTCAAATATAAGTGTAAGAAATAGGGCCATAATAACCCAAAAAGAGGGAATGTAACAAATGGATTATGTGAACTGTGATCTATAAAGAGTAAGGTTATTGACATTTTATTGTTGGCATATAAATAAGTATGAAGAAGGTAACCTAACAGATATATTATTTTATGTTGTTTTTTATGTCTGTAGATTTCCTCAAGGTGATCCTGGGAGGCGAGACCTGTGGATGCTCAATATGAGGAGACAGAACTGGACTCCGCAGAAGAATTCTCGTCTCTGCAGTGAACATTTTGAGAGACAACGCTTTAGCATGGACATGAAGGTACACAGAAATGTCTTGATAACTTATAGTTTAAATTGATTAATCAATCAAGTCAATCAATCACATTTTATTTCTATAGACCATATAAAGAAATCACAATTTGTCCCATAGGGCTTAACAGGGTGTGAAATCATCTGCTCTTACCCCGAGTAAGGCAAAACTACCCCAAAAAAACTAAGGGGAAAAAGAACGTAGAAACCTCAGAGGCAGCCACATGTGAGGGATCCCGCTCCCAGGACGGGCAGAAGTGCAATAGATGTCATGTGTAAAGGAGAACATCAGCAAAATAAGAGTATTTACAACATTGATCAGAATAAACAGTTTGTAGCTTAATGGAAAGTGCATGAATTGAGGAGTTATTGTCAGTAATGGTAGAGTATCTGTGTAGCCATATTGTATATCAAGCAGTCTTACTGTAATAGTCCACGATCGGCTGCCACTACGATCATGGTCCACCATCACCGTTGTTGATCATAATACAACATATTTATTGCATAACATTACAATACATTTAATGTCCCCCTAATGCAAATGATGAAATGAAGACTTTACCAATAAAGCAACAAGATAACTTTTTTCTTTGCCAATTTTCACATTTCATAGCATGTAATGGAAAGATCCTGTAACAATCTTTTTATTTGCCCACATACCATAATGTTTGTGACATTTTGTTTCTCCAAGTGACACAGCCAAAGTGAGTCTCAGTAATCTTTGTAAGTAATTATTAATATTACGTAGCAACGACAATTTTTTCATCTACAGAACTTTAACACACAAGCCTTTTTAAAAAAAATCAATTTACAGTTAGTGCGCAATAACATAATCATTTTATGTTACTTTTTTTAGGGAAGGGCTCATCTGAAGGACACCGCAGTGCCTACCATTTTCTCACACTCTAAGGAAAAGGAGGACAACCAAGCGGGAGAGGAACTCATATTGTTCGGTATGAATAAGCAGGTAAGGGACATTGCTATTTCTGTTGGATATAGCACTAAGGAGGTTGCAGATGTAGACAATGGCAGTAGTAGCAAAAAGCTTACTTCCAAAAGGGCAATGTTGCTATGATAGCAGACACACCTGAACAGGCTTTTGTTACTCAAAATGACTTTATATACAGTGTATAGATGACAAAATAAGGTGCAGTTATTGTTGTTAACTGAGGTACTTGCAGAGATTTGTGTGTGTGCTTTAGTTGTTCCTCATCAGAAAATGTATTTTAAGATTAGGTCGATCCAACGGTCAATTTCACCACACTGAGAACACAGGCCTCCAGGACTCAACTTAAACATTTTGTTCTTTATGTTCGTTAAAACTAGGAAAATAAAGACGTTGAGTCTGACATGTAGATAAACTAACTAAAGTAGCCAGAGGAAATTTGCCTTTGTCTTCAGACTCTGAGAAAGTGTGTAACTTAAATTAAATGGCAGCCTCTCAAAATCAAAGTAAGTCTGCACCCACATGTATCTCTGTATATTTTAATTGTTTTTATCACTAGTGGGTACAACTGAGACTAATTCGTCTGAAGTTTATACAGTAAAAGGTTTGTTTGTTAAAGACAAGGTCATTAACCAAAACTCTCCATTGATATCAACACAAATTGAGCTCATTAGACATGTTTAGTTTTCACTCACTATGTGACCTGTTTAATTCTAAATGCTTCCTCAGGGAACATTATGCAATAGAGTGATCAACTTAACCTTTGAAAATTATGTTTGCAACTTCTGCAGCTCAGGTTTCTGATACAACAGAAGTCATAATAATACACTTTATTTGTATAGGCAGAGGGGGATATGGGATCGAACCGCCGACCGCTCCCTCAGCCACAGAGTATAGTCGGTGCAATTACTGATGCATAACTGATGAACAAAATTATTCTTTTGATAAAATTATGTTTTATCAACAGTTAAATCACATCTACACAGTAATAAGTCAGATATGTTGGGAAACAAAGACAGTTTAAATATTATTCAGCCTGATGTTTCACAACAGTAGTAAAATGAAACAATTACACATTTAGAAATTAATCAGATAACCTGACACAGCAAAAATAATGTGTTTGCATAATTTCATGCTGAAGTTGTGATTAATTATTATCATGAGATTAAACAGTTTATACGCTTTAAAACATTAATCCCAAATCATTGCTGTGTTTTGATGACCCTCCAATATTAGTTGTTTTGTAGTGTGCTGATTTTATTTTTTCTGATCAGTGCCAGTGCTCTGACTTTTATCTCTTTAGTTTTCAATGAATATACAATAGGATTCACGCAGGGGGGGATGCAGGTGGCCAGAGACAGACTGAGCACACGCTGGTCCGGCTCAATAACTCTCACAAAAAACCCAATCATGAAAATGACAAGTAGAGGAATGTAAAATATAGTAACAAGGATTAAATGTTCAACACACGTGGCCAAAGCTTTGAATCGACCTCCTAAAGATTTCATCCTGAACACTGTCACCAGGATGCTGAGGTAAGACAGAAAAATAAAGGTCAAGGGTATTATGAGGTTCAGAAAACTCATGCCAGAAGCTGCAGACCATTGCATGGTGTAGTCATTACAGGCGAGTCTGAACACAGGTGCATAGTCACAGAAGTAGCTGAACACAGTGACTGATCCGCAGAAAGACAGTCGGGTCATTATAATGACTGCAAATGCCATCACTCCCAGAGCAACACACCACGTCAGGCCGACAACACAAGACATGTTTCGTATTGTGTTGATCGAGTTCTGACGCAAAGGGAAACATATTGCAATCAACCGGTCATAAGCAAGTATAGCAAGAGCGTACGACTCCAATGAGACACTGGTGTAATACACAAACATTTGTACAAAACATAGGTTGAATGGGATGAAGTTATCCTTCATGAGAAATACCTTTATCATGCTGGGAATCGTGCACGTGTTCGTGATCAAATCGATCACTGCCAGGTTGACCACAGCCAGAAACTTTGGAGTGTGTAAGCAACGATTAGAGACAACTACATAGATCAACAAACTGTTGAAGAGAACCGTGACCACGTAGACAAAAGCCAGAAAGATGAAGTAAATGTTGACTGAGGGAATCTTCAAAAATCCAATGATGTAGAAGCCTGGAGGATGAACGATGACAGAGTCGTTTAAAACAGTCCTGGGAAAAGACATATTTGAGTTCCAGAGGCTGAGTGCTGGAGGTCGGCCTCTGTGTGAAGGCTCTTCAGTCTAAAGAACAAGGACATAAACATCTTATTCTACATTAGACCTCAATACACCCATGGATACATTTGAATATATTCATAACATACATGCAAAAGCAGAAAAATAGAAATCTGACTACTCAATACCTGATGCTGAAAATTAAAGGATTGTGCAGAAGCAACTCTGTCTGATGCTTCATCCGCACGCGAATACATCTGACGAGGGAACAGTGGAAGATATATTATGTTCTCATTGATCTCCTGAGACAAAACTCTTATTATTGAGGTTACTTTGATCCATGGAGAGCAGGTTGTTGTTCGCTCCGACTGAACTTCTCTGGTGCTCAAAATAAACATCCAATTATTGCTCTGAATGATACAAAGTGAGTTTGAGCGTCTCATGACGCCACTTTCAAAACATGCAAACTTATCAAAATAAAATAAGGTATGTGAGCTGATATAATACTTGGATGTTTTAGTGACAGATGAGTTAGACTCACAAAACCTCCGTCTAAACAAGCATCATTGTACTTTAAGAAAAAAACCTTATTGTTCCAGCATGTTCACAAACATTGTGATTTCCTTTGGTGAGTGTGACCAACATGGAAACCTTCTGCTCGTGTTCATGTTGGAATACTGAGAATTTACCAACTGTGGGACTAATAAGAGATTACCTTATCTTGTCTTATATTTAAATACATATTATAGTTAATATACAAATAAATATCAGATATTTTTGATAGCCCCACATTTTGTTGCAGAATATTTTTGAAGTTGAGTTTGCAATAGCAATGTAATGTGTCCTCACCATACCTGACTGAGGATATACACTCAAGCCTCAGGTCACCAAGCCAGAAGTGAAAGTGTTTCTTTCTTTCATATCAGTAGAGGTTCATTCAAAACGTGTGTGTGTGTGTGTGTGTGTGTGTGTGTGTGTGTGTGTGTGTGTGTGTGTGTGTGGTTTGGCGAGTTCAGTTGGAAGCAGCCTCAGTGGACATTGGCCGCTGCTTCATCAGCCGTTCTTTCCGGGCTTTTTGGAAATCCATCATGCAGTCCTTGAAAGTCTGGACCTGGCTCTGGCACACTCGCCAGTCCTGGTGCTCAGCCATGCACTCCTGCACAGCGTAGTGCACCTCGGCACATCCAGTCTGGGATATCATCCGATCCACCGGGTCGTCCTCGTCATCATTCCGGCTGCGGTCATGGGGTGAAGGGGACGCCATTCTGCTTCAGCGTGTGGTTTCAGGCCACTGCTGAGGAAAACACACCATGTTACATATAAAGTCGTGATAGATCGGTTTTATCAACAACCACAAAACAAGTACACAACCTTGTTGCTGATCCTTCACAAAGTCTTTGCTGTTCTCTTAGCATTGGAATTCATCTATAAATCTTGTAAAACTCTTTTTGAGATTATATTGAGGGATAAGGACTCTTAATGAGACACTGCCATTTTCTATCAGGAAGTTCATGCTACATCTCAGGTTTAATCAGATTGTCTTATCTTTTTGGAGGAATTTATAATTTATATGTGATCTAAAACTATTTATATCTCTCTTGAATTACTTGCTTTTGTGTAAAATTGGCTTTGTTTTATTGATAGTTATATCATTTGTGAATATAAATTTGTACGATTTCATTATGCAACACTAGTTTGGTGTGTAAGTAAAGTTTGAAGATATTTAAAGTGCACTTGTGTATTTCAATGTTACCCAAGTTTATAGTTTTATTCCATGACATCATACACAGTTAAGATGCAAATAACTTGCAAATAAGTTTAAATCGAAAGATAAATGTGGTGATGAAATAGTTGAGCTGTTGATATAATAAGCCTCAATCGCTTTTTACTATTCTTTAAAAAAAGAGTTGAGGCAAAACAAATTAGTCAGAAGTTTATACAGTAAAAGGTTTGTTTGTGAAAGACAAGGTCATTAACAAACTCTCAAGTGATATCAACACAAATTGAGCTCATTAGACGTGTTAAGTTTTCACTCACAATGTGACTTGTTTAATTCTAAATGCATCCTCAGGGAACATTATGCAATAGAGTGATCAACTTATGCAGCTCAGATTTCTGATGCAACGGAAGTAATAATAATACACTTTAGTTGTATAGCACTTTTCATACAGGAAATTTTGCTCAAAGTGCCTCATATACAATATAGAGACACATTTTAAACATATTGAAATGTATGTTAAATAAAAAGAGAACAGATTTTATGAAACAGTAGAACATGTTAATATGACATTGTAGTGGCAATTGTCAAAAGATAATTCTGTCAAAATAAACTTAACAAAAAGTCACTGAGGCATCGGTTCAGTTGGGTTGATTTATTTTTCATGTTCAAAAGCAAAGATATGCATGTGCTTCTCCTCGTGCTTTGGTAAATCAAAAAGAGAAATGCTGGAAAATGATGTGGGTCATCAAACTCCTTGTTGACTGGATGACTGTAATGGACTTTTTACAGGCCTCCCATGGAAAACAAAGGATATAATTCAATGAATGTCTGAATTGTATAATTTTCTTTCTTTTCTGCTGTTCTGCATTAAAAAAAACAATATATGTGATTTCTTTATCTTTTTAATTCCCTTTTATTTTAAAGTACATTTTATTTAAACATGTCTCCTGAGCTAAATTTGTGTTGATATCACTGGAGAGTTTTGGTTAATGACCTTGTCTTTAAAAAACAAACCTTTTACCGTATAAAATTCAGACTAATTTGTCTCACTTTTACCCTCTAAAAACAATTCAAATATACAGAGTTACATCTGGGAGCAAAATTGTTTTGTTTTTTGTGAGGCTGCCATTTAGATTAAGTCACACCTAAACTAAAGGCAAATTTCATCCTCCAAAAGTTTCCAGTTTGTTGTTTGGGATGAAGAGTAAACCTGAGTTTAAGGACCGCAGCATTCTGAGTGGAGTGTGGGGGTGGAGGAGGTTTGTTCTGAGATGCTGGTGCTATTCTGACATCTTGACCCCGTTCCAATCACATATGGTCAGCTCTGAGTACCAGTGGGAATGAGAAAACAACAACAGCAATGACCCCTCCAAACTTTGCATAAACTCTAAGTGTATGAAGTGACTTAACAACAAGTTATAATGACATTGGCAATGAACATTTTGCCCCGGGGGACGTTCACCAACATAGGACATGGTGACCCCTGACAAAAGGATTCTCTGACTCCTGGGAACCTGCTAATGAGCCTTATTTGTGATGTCATTACCAAAGGATGCTGGTTAATGACCTTGCATGTAACAAACACACTTTTAACTGTTTAGATTTAAGCCTAATTAATCTCATCTGCATCCATTAGGAGGTTTGCAATTATAACCGGAGTCATCTCTTCTCTGAAGGGCCACCACACACCCCTGACACCCTCTCCGAAGTCACTTCTCTGTAATTGGTGGGTTAAGTGTGACAAACAAGGAACTTTAGGTGCCATTAAACTTCAGATTGTTTGCACAGCTCTTTGCTGCATTGACAAAGTTCTGCAGAAACAGAGGCTAAATTAATGTGTTTCACTGGAGACTGTGCTGACAGCTCATAAAACATGGAGAATTTTGTGCAACATCAGATCATTTCTAAACACGTTTAAAAGATATCCTTGAAATGATGTTCGGAAAACTACATTTACCATCAAGTTTTTTAAAGTGAGGTTTATTTTAGCTTTCAGAAATGTCAACAGTATTGGAGGCTGATCAGCTGGCTGATATATGAACTGCTCAATATGGATCAATATCTGAATTGATACAGACTATTGTATCTGTGCACTTCATACAAATAACGGCTTCCTGTGTAATGTATATTCACAACATGTTACGTCAGCTCTTTTTGGTCGTCAATAACTCTTAACCACCAACCTTGTACATTCATACAAGGAAGTGCTACGAGGTAACATGAATATGAACATATAATAAATGTTATTGTGGTGACTAACAGTGTTGAAAACATTTCTTTTAAATTCCTTTAATTTTTATTTTGACATGTAGTTTTGATAAACTGGACGTGTTTTTTTTTGCAGGGTAGCGGAGGATTTGAAAATTCATGAGACAGGAATCATGAGAACAGAGCAAACAAGAATACTTTTGTAATAAAAGGATATTTGGTTCCTGACAAAACTAGTTTATCCTTTATAAAGTGTAACTGTTAAAATTAGAGGATTTTTCATGTGAATCAGTTTTTTTTTTAAATTTAGTACTAACATAGCTGGCTGGTCCATTTGGCAGTATAGCCCACTCCTAGGGCCCTGAACTGGTTAACTATGGAGGCCATTTCCGCCACTGTCCTGAAAAAAACAATTTTCCTGTAAGTCATTATAATGAGAAACTTTCTCCAAATTTCACTTACTATCTCATAATTATAACCTTAGTACCTCGTAATTATGATTTAGTATCTCATAATTAGAATTAAGATACTGACGGAGGCTGGGTGCAGCAGAGCAGGGAAGCCATGGTTAAGAGACAGTGAACCAGGTGAAGCAAAGATAAGGTTTGGTCATGTGATTCCTCCAAAACCACAAAGAATTTCACGATTTGTGAATCTGCTAAATAATAATTATGAGAGAGTACTTCATAATTATAAGAGGCTAAGTCATAATTATAAGAAGATCAGTCATTATGATGAGAAGGTTTCTTATCATAATGACTGACAGGATCTTTATTTTTGTCATCACATTTGCGGAAATGGACTTCCACAGTTCTAAGTGTGAGTGATTCGAAAACACCAGAGGAGCAGAGTCACTTCTTGACCAGCGGAGTCATGCACCTCAGTGCAGTGGCACTGTTCAGAGGGGGGCCAGACGGGGGCCACTTTGAAAGAGTAAAGTCTACAATCAGTTCGTCCTTTGAAGCCTTAGGTGCAGCACACAAGTCTAAAGTGAATGAATGTGAAATCAGTGTGGAGAGCACTGATCTTTGTCATAGACTGACTGTTGAAGTCTGATTTTTGATTTGAAAACCTTGTTTTGTAAATCTCAGCACATGTCTGATGACAGTAACAGTCTATTATACTTTTTAAAGCACTTTCTAAATACGAATGGAGCTCATATTTGTCTGACTGATTTATTAACTAGCAGCCATGTGCAGGGATACAAAAAATTGTGGATGTGATACATTAAGATGCATCAAGAGTTGTTTAGAGTTCAGAAGTCTTGACTGTCGGACAGATTTTGCTCAGAGGGGTAATTCACCGAAAACTTAAAATTCTATCATTCTCAACTCACCACTATGTTGATAGTGTGGTGGGTGAAGTTTTTGAGTCCACAAAATACTTTAGTATTTTCATGGGTAGTACATTTTTGCATGTTTTAATTTGATCTATATTGTATGTGAAGCACTTTGAGCAGCATTTCTTGTATGAAAGGTGCTATACAAATAAAGTGTATTATTATTACTTCTGTTGCATCAGAAATATGAGCTGCATAAGTTGCAAACATAATTGTTCAAAGGCTAAGTTGATCACTCTATTGCATAACTTTCCCTGAGGATGCATTTAGAATTAAACAGGTCACATAGTGAGTGAAAACTTAACACGTCTAATGAGCTCAATTTGTGTTGATATCACTGGAGAGTTTTGGTTAATGACCTTGTCTTTAACAAACAAACCTTCTACTGTATAAACTTCAGACTAATTAGTCTCAGTTGTACCCACTAGTGATAAAAGCAATTAAAATATGCAGAGATACATGTGGGTGCACATTGTTTTTGTATTGTGAGGCTTGCATTTAATTTAAGTTACACCTATACTTTCTAAGAGTCTGAAGACAAAGGCCAATTTTTTTTGTTATTCTTTTTTTTTAATAAAAGCTCAAACCTGAAACTTCTGCTTTGTTTTATAAATGATAGGCCTCTCAAAGGCCTTAAAACATTCCATTCAGACTTTAAATTGAATTATCCTCTGGTTGCTTGAGTTTCATTTTAGGCAAGTGCCTGCCTTTAGATAAAGATGTTATTTTATTTTCAGTCTCTCTGTCATTTCATAAAAAGGGAACATACAGTAATGCATTTGAATTATTTCTAATTCTCCTGGAGCTCTGCATCAAACTGGAAAAACTAAGTATTACTATCCAAACAGTTTATATTCATTAATCATTCCTGAGTTTATAGACATGCACTTCTACATTTGAATACATGTCCAGCTTAAATTTTAGTATAATAACAAAGGACAATTTACTGTGCGTATGTGAGCCTAAATAGAGTTCATTTCTCTCCGTATGTCGCACTCATAGTCTTTACTTTCCTAGTTTTAACGAACATAAAGAACAACAAGTTTAAGTTAAGTTCTGGAGGCATGTGTCCTCAGTGTGGTGATGTAGACCTTTGAATCGACCTCAGTTAAACACAATAACTGCACCTTATGTTTTATCACATCATGTTTAATGTAGAAAGTGTGAGCTACAGTAAGAGAAAGTTTAGAAGTAGTCAGAACAGTCAAATGTGCAAATATCATTACATTTAAATGCAACCATGTCTTTGTTACTTCATGTCTAAATAAGTCAGCAATACAGTGTTAAAAATTACTTGCGACATGTATTTTATTCACTTGATGAAATTGACAATTGTTAATGTAATAACAGAATATTAAAAAAAATATTCAGAAAAAAATGATTTAATCCTAATAATCTCATATTTGTCTGTTACACATGCTGATGAGTTAGAGAAACGAAAATAAAAGAAAGCGCTCAAATAAAGTCTCTCTCCCTCAAACACACACACACACACACACACACACACACACACACACACACACACACACAAACACACACACACACACCCTACGCTCGCTGATTCAGGATGGAAAAAGTAGCTGTCAAGGGTTTATTTTCACTCTCCACACCAGAGCCACAATTCTGGTTTTGATCTCCTTTGTTTTCAATGAGTAGACAATGGGATTAATGCAGGGGGGGAGACAAGAGGCGAGCGACAGGCTGAGCACTCGCTGGTCTGGATCAATAGATCGTACAAAGAGCCCAACTATGTAAATGGTGATTATAGGAACATAATATATAGCCACAAGAATGAGGTGCTCAATGCAAGTGGTGAGTGCTTTCATCCTGCTGCCCACTGACTTCATCTTGAACACGGTCACAAGGATGCTGACGTAGGACAGAAATATAAAAGACAAGGGGCCAAACAAATTCATCAAAGAAGCTGAAGCTGCGGCCCACTGCAGTGAGATATCATTGCAGGCGAGTCTAAACACCGGCGCATAGTCACAGAAGTAGCTGAACACTCTGACAGATCCGCAGAAAGACAGTCGAGTCATGATAGACGTGCTGTACGAAAGCAATCCTGCGCTGTAAACCCATGTCAGACTGACAATGCAAAGCATGATTGGCCGTGTGTTTAAAATGTTTTGCTTCAGAGGGAAGCAAATTGCAATCAACCTGTCGTAGGCGAGTATAGCGAGCGCGTAAGACTCCTGAGACAAACTGACATAGTGAACAAACATTTGCACCAGACAGAGATTGAAGGGAACAAAGTTGTCCTTAAAGAGGAACGTCTTAATCATGCTGGGAATTGTGCTTGTGTTCAACATCACATCAATTACTGCGAGGTTGACCACTGCTAAAAACTTAGGGGTGTGTAAGTTCTCGTCAAAAGCGACTATGCACATCAATAACACATTGAACACGACTGTGACCAAATAGACAAACGCCATAAAGATGATGTAGACACTGATGTAGGGAAATGTCTGGAACCCGATGATATAGAAGCCTGGAGGATGAATGATGGCAGAGTCATTTAAAAGAGACATTGTTGGGCTCCTCCTCTGGACCACAGTTTGAAATCTCTCAAGTCTGAATGAGAGGAAAACATGACATCTTATCACCAACTGCATTAGTCCTACTAATCACATACTTCAAAACAAACCTATAAACATATGCATTTAGAAAACATTGTTTCTCATTGTTTTTCCTACTTATTCTGATTCTTTTGAACACCGGAAAAAAATACAAGTTTACCCTTCCTGCACCTGGTCTGTTGCAGATCACTGTGCACTGGGGCTCGATATGATGCAGACACCATCAGTAGCCACTGACTGTCTGCACGTCTGACCTGTGCCCAGTAGAAAATATACCCTACCCACTTCTCTCCTGAGGAAACATTCAACCTTCTAATTAAGAATTACAAGGACGAAATAAAAGATTCATCCAATGAGTCTCACCCAAACAAACTTCTAATGATGTTTTTCTGAAACTAAGTATCTCAACTTATTATTTCAACAGCAAACTCTTCAAAGTGTAATAAAAATCATTCAAACCTACTCAGCAAGGTTTGGAACAGAAATCTTAAGGTCATATATCAGATTTTAAACATCAATATAGCAGCCAACAGCTATTTTGTATGTCCATAATGTAGTATGGTTTTCAATCTGTGACTGTGTGTAAACACACTTATAATAATAACAATAATAATAATCTTTACAGCACTTAGCTTATCAAGGTTTCAAAGTGCTTCACAAAAAAGCCATGGCAAAAGGAAGAATAAATTATAAAAAAAGATATTGAATTCAGTTCAATGTCAAGGGCCAAATCATAACGTAAAAGGTCAAGACCTTAAAAGGTATCGAGAAACCTGACAGTTCCCACAATGAGCAGCACTTTGGCGACTGTGGAGAGAAAAACTCCCTCAGTAACTGTATGAAGCCTCTAGAACCCGACTCAGTGTGGATGGAAATCTGGGGTGAGCAGAGAAAAATGGGGAAGAGATAAGGAGAGAGGTGGGAGAGACCATGGACATTTGAACACTGTAAGAAAATATAAATGATAGTCTTTAATTGTTCTCTGCAGTCATCAGGTGTTTCAGCCTTTTAATCGCAATAACGTTATAAGCTGAACCTGAAGGTACGCTGAGGCTGAAGTTAAATGTGATTGCCTCCTGGCTTTATGGCAGAGCTATCAAAGCCATGAGGCCGGATCAATAGATCAGACTACCTTTCATCTATGCCTGTTTTTGAAACTAAACTAAATACCTACTCTCATAGGAGTGAAAAACTGTCATATTTAAGAAAGTACATAAAAAGTTGTTGCAATAAAATTAAGATAAAAGGAATGAAGGATTGTTAACACAACACAGTAGTACCAGAAATACATATTGCTTGTTAAAAATGCTTCCCTATAAAAATGTGTTTGGAGCATTGATTTAAAGATGGCCAGTTAGTTGGCTGGCCGGATCTCATCAGGCAGGGAGTTCCAGAGCCCCGGGCCTGAAGCTAGGGACAGCCAACAAGGACAGGCTGGCGGATTTCAGGTTGCAACTAGGATTGTAGGGAGTCTGGCAAATGTCACCTTTCCACCAGTCTATGGGCTACACTTGGCACAGTGCTAACAATGCCAGACATGCTAACTAGCACGTAGGCCCGCTGAGAGTCTCACCCAGAGGTTCAGACCCTAACAGAAACCTGCCGGATGTGTCAGATCCAGTTTACCAGTGTGTGGCTTTCCTGCACGCAGTCATTTTTATTCAGTTGTGCTTCTGGTTGTGTTTTGATGCCACTTTTCAAGGCCATCCATAATCTCGCTCCCCTCCACCTTTCCAAACTCCTGCACATTGACACACACTCCCGCACTCTCAGGTCTTCTTCTTCTTCCATCCACTTCACCTTACCGCCTGCTCGCTGGACCACCAGGGGATCCAGAGCCTTCAGCTGCTCTGCTTCCCCACCTCTGGACGTCCCTCCCACCAGACATCCGTAACATTGACTCTCTTCATTTTCACATCCCGTCTCAAAACCCATCTTTTTAAATTGGCATATTGAGTTTTACTTGTAGACAGTGTAGTTGTACGGCTGGCACACCTTGATTAGAACAGTCATGATGATGCATTGGTTTTGGTCGTAGATCCTCGTGCTATTCTCATATCTTGACCCTGTTCAGACCTGCTATTCAATCACAAAGGGTCAGAGTAAAGGTCAACGCATAAATAACGGAAAAATAAATAAATAAGACCCCTCCAAACTTTGCATAAACTTCAAGTGTATGAAGTGACTTAACAACAAGTTATAATGACATTGGCAATGAACATTTTGCCCCGGGGGACGTTCACCAACATAGGACATGGTGACCCCAGACAAAAGGATTCTCTGACTCCTGGGAACCTGCTAATGAGCCTTATTTGTGATGTCATTACCAAAGGATGCTGGTTAATGACCTTGCATGTAACAAACACACTTTTAACTGTTTAGATTTAAGCCTAATTAATCTCATCTGCATCCATTAGGAGGTTTGCAATTATAACCGGAGTCATCTCTTCTCTGAAGGGCCACCACACACCCCTGACACCCTCTCCGAAGTCACTTCTCTGTAATTGGTGGGTTAAGTGTGACAAACAATGAACTTTAGGTGCCATTAAACTTCAGATTGTTTACACAGTTCTTTGCTGCATTGACAAAGTTCTGCAGAAACAAAGGCTAAATTAATGTGTTTCACTGGAGACTGTGCTGACAGCTCATAAAACATGGAGAATTTTGTGCAACATCAGATCATTTGTAAACACGTTTAACAGATATCCTTGAAATGATGTTAGGAAAAATGCATATATCATCGAGTTTTAGGTTTTTTAAAGTGAGGTTTATTTGAGCTTTCGGAAATGTCAACAGTATTGGAGGTTGATCAGCTGGCTGATATATGAACCACTCAATATGGATCAATATCTGAATTGATACATCCGGAATATTGTTTCTGTGCAATTTTACAAAGAGCATGGCTTCCTGTGTAATTTATATTCACAACATGTTTTCAGCTCTTTTTGGTTGTCAACAACTCTTCACCACCTTCCTTGTACATTCATATACAATGAAGTACTACGAGGAACTTTAATACTTAATAAAATAATAGGTGCACATTTATGAACTACTGTAACATTAAGGCTGTAGGGAGCCCCCCCCCCCCCCCAATGACCAAGGGAAGAGATTAATTAGACAAAAGGTTCAACGGCAGAGGATTTGTTTGTTTACGGGCAGAGTCATTAAACACCGTTCCCCGGTGATGCCGCGACAACTGGGACTCATTACAGAGACTCTTAGGAGCTGGGTCATCATTTCTTCTTAGCGCCAGAATGCCTCCAGGACATTTATTCAAAGTTTTGCACTAACATTTAATGAACTGACTAGAGTTTGGTGGCTGAAGGTCAAAGGTCAAAGCCCTCATGACCTCAAAGACTCACATTTGGAGAATGAACAAGTGCACAGATGAAAACAAATGGAGGTTATTACGACACAATTTAAACCCAACCTCTGATGATTAATTGAAGAGGTCATGACATTTTTTTATTTAAATTAAATAATAATCAGAATTAAACACTATTGTCTGACCTGTATTAAAACCCTTGAGCCATATTCCCTGCAACCTCACTGATTGGCAGAGTACGACCACATAAAATTTATGTTGATAGTAAATTCCAAAGAGTCGCTTATGAAAGTGTCAGACTGCCAGATTAGACTAAATATATGTACATTAAAGACAAGGCCACGAATAATCATAGCATTAATGTGCTCTGGGTTCCGTGCAATGTTACTCTATTGTATGTTCAAGCTGGTGTATTTTAATGAACTGACCTTGGCTAACTTATAGCCTATGAGGGGCAGGCTCAAATTTATGAGGATATAGGCTGGACTATGATTTATGTAGGTTGCTCCTAATGAAGCAACACGTCCTCCAACTGACATGAGCGAAGCAAAAAATTAGTTTTGAAGTTTTGGGAGCATGGATAGAATCTTTGAGCATAGTTTTTTGTGAAGTCTTCTTAGTTTTTTCCTGCAACCCAATAACTGGAATAAGTGAATAGATTGAGCGGCAGTCGGTGCAAAGTAGATAGATGGACAGGTGGACAGGTGAACAGATAGATAGAGAGATAGACAGACAGACAGACAGATAGATAGATAGATAGATAGATAGATAGATAGATAGATAGATAGATAGATAGATAGATAGATAGATAGATAGATAGATAGATAGATAGATAGATAGATAGATAGATAGATAGATAGATAGATAGATAGATAGATAGATAGATAGATACTTTATTGATCCCAAGGGAAATTTAGGATAAGGCTTCGCACACACAACACACCTGAACATGGAAAACCAGCTGACATGGTGCAGCTACTTTGTTGCCAAAAAAGCCACAGGGAGGCAGTAGTTGACATATTTTAATGGTTGAAGACTGCAACAAAGTTGTGCATGCATGTGCACACAGACAGAAAACATAATGTCGGAGCTGCATCAGTTTACTATGATTACATGTGCAGGATCCAGAAGAGGTCAGTGTTCGGTCACAATTAACCTTCTTGGGTATATGTGCACATGTGAGATAGGGTAGAAGCAGTGAGCATGTTGAACAGTGACTGAGGTTGCATATTAAAACTGAGGTTGACTTCAGACTTCACCGAGCAGAAGAAGCCCAGACGTTGACGGACAGGTTGTCAGAGCAGATGCTGTTTACTCTGAGGTAACTGGGGTGGGGGGGTCAGGCGATCAGCAGCTCCTCCTCAGCGAAGGACAACATGAAATATTCAAACGGCTGATACTGCACTTTATTTTTTATTTTTTCTCCACAGGCGTTTGAATGAGATGCTGCCCATCACAGACAAACACTGCTCAGAGTCACTGGCGGGTAATTAGCAGGGCTACAGTAGATGGTGCTGTGATTAATGAGAGACAGATTTAATGAGCACTTAACATTTCAAAGTCATGCGGATGAATAATTGTCATAAGGAATCGGAATGGTTCAGTAATAAAAAGGGGAAACCGGTGTGTTGGAATGTGTTTCTGTGTTAAACTGTAATTAAACTGAAGCCACTGTGGTGCACTTTTGTCAATTACACCAAAGAGATGAGTAAATGTTTTACAATCAAAGCAAGAGAAGTGCAGCTGTATAATTCTGTTGAAAAACATGCGTATACGATTAGATGAGAATTTTCCCTCATCTGAACAAGGGAATCTTTTTATTAGGTTTTATGGGTTGATAAATAAACAATAATGCTGTGGCTTAATGTCCTAAACTAAGGTGGAAATAGAGTAACAACGTATTATTCTATGGCTGCAATGACTCGGCGCTCATCCCTGAACCCCAGAAAAGGTTAGGGATGATACTCCCTCAAACACAATGCTGTTTATTTGATGTTTTACTTGGGGTGAACACAGTGATGCCAAAAATAAGTGATTGTATCTATTTTAAAAAGAAAAATCACTAAATTGCACAAACTAACCAACCAACCAACCAACCAACCAACCAACCAACCAGCCAACTAACCAACCAACCAACCAGCCAACTAACCATCAAACATAGAGGAAGAAGAAAAAGAAAAGGGTGAAGACATAACCTCCTTAGTGAATTTTTTAATCATTTGCAAACCAAATTTCATTGTTTTAAGTGTTTTTATCATCTGCACTGATTTCAACATCATCATTCATATCATGCAGGTTTCAAACAGAGCCACAAAAAGTCTGAGTTTTTCTGTTGCTAAAATGAGCTTGGCACAATGAAAGCACAGCTTATAGTCATCTAATTATTCATTCAGTTATTGATGGAGTGATTTCCACTCCTGCTTCCCTCTCGTCCTTGACAGGACGGTCCAGCCAGTAAAAGCTTAATTAAGAGCCTCTCGGCACCGGATGTCCAGTACCATGGGAAACAACCTGTAAAACTGCTGTGGATGAGGCTTTTATGAAATGACATTACCGGTAAGGTCATCAGAAAATCTGTCTGTGATGCTCGGAGAAGCACAGTTATCCCGAATATTATTTTACAGTTGTGGTACCAAATGTAGGGATCGCAGCACAGCCAAATATATCTCCATTTATTTTTAGCTTTTCAGTCATGACTACCAATCACACAAGCAGTTGCAGCCGGTGATGACTTCCTTCGTTTTAGGGGTTGCTTTCAGTAGGATATTTGACGTCTGAGAGACACTCATAATTGTTATGGTGCCTGATCCTGTGTATCTGGGCCAACTTTGCAATCATGCTGTTGTTTGTCCTCTGAGAGATTGAGGTCAGAAGTTCCTCTCTACATTTTTCTCATACTGCACAACACTGACTATTTCTTTTTGGTAATTGACTGGCAGGTCAGTGGTCTTAATTAGTGTATAAATCTGAGACGCCCGTACTGCTTGTTAAGATAGAAATCCATCCTCATGTTCAGAGGTCGATCGACTCGTGGCACTGGCCCATGCTCCTGATCAATCCCCTCATGGCCTTCGAGCTCAGAGGCCAAACAAACGTTCACAGTGTCAGACTGAAGCACATTGGTTCCCATGGTGGAAAGAAAACAGAAATATTGACTGGAGAAATACTCCTTTACTCCTACATACGGATTTATCTTCCTATGTGGAAGCTTTAGATGTATAGAAGAAGTCCTGATAATAATGTTATGATGGAACAAATGCACAGGATTCCCTGAGGGTGTGTTTATCATCAAACAGGACACAGTGACCTCAGACAAAAGACTCACTTGAGCCTTTTTAACTCCTGGGAGTCTTTGTAATGATCTTCATGTGTGATGACATTACCAGTGAATTACTGGTAATGTCATCACACACATGTGTGTGTGTGTGTGTGTGTGTGTGTGTGTGTGTGTGTGTGTGTGTGTGTGTGTGTGTGCGTGTGTGCGTGTGCGTGTGTTTCAGCCACGTTCACTCTGATATTTCCTCCAGCTCCTCCTCTTGTGGGAATCCCTGTCATGTCTTACTGTAAATGACGAACCGATCCGCGGAAACGTCAGGTCACATCACGAGTGGCCGCCTGTGTGATCGACCTTTCACGTGCTGAGGGAGGCAGTGAACAATGGTGAACACTCCAGGAGTGTATTTACCCAGGATGCATTCCGATCTTTTATTATTTCCTCTGTCCTATTCCAGAAAAGAAAGTGATGATATACGAGTGTACATAGTGTTTCAACATTTTCAGGAGGATCAATATTTTTTAAAATTGGTCTTTTTAACTTTAACGAAAAAGTACAAACATTTGATTCCCAGCCCAGTTTGAAAACCATCACTATAATTAACCATCTGTAAAATGTATTTCTAATGTTTGATTGGTGTGTGATCAAAGGAAGATACATTTAATTTTCAGAGTCCTGTACACCTTGTCCTTTCAGTCTGTGTGCGGCGGCTCGTGTGACGTACAGATCTAAGGTTCGTTCCGTGACCCAGAGGAGACGTAAAAAAAGCTACGTCAAATGATTCAGTCCTTGTGAAGTGTCCTCCATTGTCCCTTTTTATTCAAATCAACAGCTGCTCTCTCCGTCTGTCCAAAACCATTTTTGTTAACAATGAATCAGACCTGCAATAAATGTCTAAAGTTTCAAAGTGAAAGAGAGGTGCACTAAAACGTTCTGCTCGCTGGTTACGTGTAGGAAAATGATACCTGAAGCAAAATGCATAATTTTTTCACTTTTCTTATGTAGGTGACTTTACAGTTAAAGTTGAATTCAAGCATCAATCTTTCAGCTTCCTTCTGCACAGCTGCAGTTCTCCCTCTCCTCTCTCTGCCAAACTCTTTCTCTTATCTCCCGGCAGCAGGAGACGCACATCCAGCGATCAATAACCCGTAATCGGCACAAACTCATCCTCATACGTCACATCAGGAACTTCTTATATTCAGCCTCCCAAGACACCGCTTCCCCCTGGGAAGGCCCTCAACATTTACTTACTGCTGTTTATGTGTGACGGCACCCGGAGCGGTTTCACGCAGCCCTACAACCTTAGTGACACAGCTATTCAATCAGAGGTCGATGGGCTGTGAGACCGTGAACAGCACCTCATGCTGAAAGTGTCCGGAAGGGAGGAGACAATTTAAAAAGTGATTTGAGTTGCAGATGCTCCGATGTGATTGAATTCTTCGACAGCAGCAGCTGTTTCACGATAAATAAAATATTTTCACGTTTGATCCCCCCCCCCCCAATGTTGGAAGTTGGGATTTGGCCAAATGTTCATATATAGAGCAAGAGGATGAGTCATCATACTGAACGAGGGAAGGACACCGGGTTCCCGGACTAAAGGACTCTAATGAACTCTTTTCTCTGCTCCCCCTTTTCTTTATCTTCCTTTTCGCTGCTCTTCCCTTTTGCTGGGCTCAGCTTAAACCCCCCCGTCCCCGCTTCCTTACAAAGTCACTCAGCTGGATAAAGTCATTTACCTGGATGAAGGAGAGCGAGAGAGGGGAACTGACAGAGGGGGAGAGTGTAGGTCAGAGAGGAAGTCTTTGAAAAATGTTGTGGGAGAACACGACAAAATAGAAAGCGGAACAAAGAGGTGGAGGAACGTGGAGAAAAGAGTGGAAGCCTGACTGCTTTGAAAGGCAAATCCACTCTTTTTAGATTTTTTTTGCAGCTGAACATTGTGTTTCTGCTTCTTTATTTCTATCCCAGAATCCTAAAAAGACAGGAAACGCCGAAGGTTGAACGCAGAGTAAAGATGGAGGACGTGCAGTCAGAGACATGGTGGAGTGAGATGGTGACAAATAACAAAGAGAAGTTAATGAAATATCACTTTGTCATGTATACAGTGATGGATTGTGTTAAATTGCACTTTGAAATCTTACTCTATAAATTACATTCCTACATACACACACACATTCAACGCTTCTATATAACGGGTGATCCATCTATCTGAATCTGTATCTTTGATTAAATGTGGCGGTGAATAGAAATGTCTATTAATAGCTGGTCTTCTGGGAGTGTTCTGTTTCTGTCTTCTTATTTGATCCCCCTTTGTGTCCTGTGCTAATCAACATCATCAAGTCTACACTGTAAATGATATTCTCTCCACATTGTTAAACAAGGGTTATCGATCATGATGACAGGGGAATAGTGAACACACAAACACACAAACACACACTCACAAACACACACACACAAACACACACGCACAAACACACACACAAACACACACACACACACATCTTATCCCGAAACCTTAACACACAAACCATCCCTGACCTTAACTATCACAACTAAATGTCTTAACATAAATCAATATTTTAACTCTATCCTAATCCCATTCCTAAAAGAAAGTGTTAACCTGCAGCCTTTTAAAAGTTAAATGTCCACGCACGCACACACAGACACACACACACACAGACACACACACACACACACACACACACACACACAGCTACTTACTGTTTGTTTTTCTTAGATTATTAAGGTTGACATTGCTTCCAAAATCCTTGTGAACATCACTCAGACCCTCTAGTCCACAGGGTTGATGAGCACTGGGCCGAAGAGAGACACTGACTTCACAGCTCGATCCTAATTTTCCACGGTTTATAAAAACACAAACCTCAGGCGGAGGAGAAATTGTCTTTTACTTGGTCACGATCTTACAGTAGTTCAGACTATGAGTCATGGAGAGCTCAAACACACACACACACACACACACACACACACACACACACACACACACACACACACACACACACACACACACACACACACACACCTTCTTACACCACATGTACAACTTTATTTCCTTTTACAAAACACAACAGGGAACCACTTCCTGTGTTTAACGCCTGGCACGGTGCTGCGTGAAGTCAACCTTCCCCGACAGTGACGGTAAATAGCACTGACGTAAAGAACACTGCTAACTCACCATTTCGTATTTGACCTTTTTATTCACGTTTTGGTTGGTTTCCTATGTCTACAACAATCACATGCATGGTTAGACTTTGTCTCTTCCTCTTTAGCCCCTTCACTGATAAACTGACCTCGTGTCAAATGATACACACACGTGTGCTATTTCCAGAGATCGACCACTGCTCACGAAGACAGGGTTGGTAACCTATCCCATGGGGTCGATGATGAAACATGACAGCTTGCTCCGGCGTCACCTGCTTGCACGAACATGGCACTCGAACTAAACAGGTTGGCCTCAATCCGCCAGTCGATCATCCGCAGCATTACCTTGTTCTTCCTGCAGGGCGTCCTGAATGGAGACTATTACACAGTTTATAAGGGCTGCACTGATTCATCGTTTCATTCCAGCATCAGAAATTCAATGTACCATAACTGTATAGCTGTCCCTTGATAAATAAGATAAATAGGCCTTAGTTAGTCTGATTAGCTGCTGTAGACTGCGTGAGATAACGTGATTTGTGAAAAAGCGTAGCTCTCTTGAGAGGACGCTTATTTACAATATGTACAATAGGCTACTGCTTGGAAGTTGTGCAAGTTGAACACTTCATGGTCTCAAAGCTGCTGTCAGACATTCACTGAACTCCGCAGAATCTCCGGACACTTATCTGGAGGAGCTCTATGTGAGAAGGCAAATGTCCAAGTGAGATGGTCTGGACTTTGTCTGGAGTGTCTCCAGCCAGCCCGATAGTAAGAACTCCAGAGAACGTCCAGATGAGCCCATGTGAGAACACAGCAGGAGATTCTCCGAAGGATTCGCCGAGAGCAAGAGGGAATGTTGATGACATTTTTTAACACGCAGCAGACGCAGAAATGATAAATACAAAAAAAATACAAATACCCCAGGATGAAAAGTGTCGCCATACATGTAGAAGACTCCGACGAAGATGTGAAGAGAGCTTCAGGTGATGAGAACCATTGCCTTTGCCAGTGTGCTGTAAACAAACATGTGAAGTGAGTGGAGAATCTCCTGCTGCGTTGTTCATGTGTGAAAGACAAACTCCAGAGAAAGTCCGAAAGACCCGATTCTGCGAAGTTCATATCTGAAAACAGCTTTATAGTCATTTCACTGTCTTTGGCTCTGTGAATATCCCACAGTGAGAGGGACACCACTTACAGTTCATGTTCCAGTTGCTGAGAATAATGAAAATGGTTTTAAAAACGATAGATTTTAGCTTGTGACAGGACACAGCCAGGGAAGGACCTCAGTCTTTTGTGTATGAAGTCCTTTTCCCAGCTGGATATCCCTCCTGAAATACTTCTCCTCACTCATGTTTCATTGGGTTCATTGGGTCAAACAGCCACGTTGGCCAGTCTGGGGTCTGAGTCCTGCTCATAGCGGTAATGGTAGACCTCCATCTGGTCCCTGCACGCGTCTCTGATGTTGTTGAGCCACCGTTTGATGCCCCCACGGTTGAGGTAGAGCACCATGAGAAACACCACCCCAATCAGAGCCAGCACTAAACCGAGGAACACGTAGGAGACCGCCTCAAGGTTCTCATTCATACAATCCACGTCGTCTCCCCGGAGCATCTCCACCGGGACACCCCTCTTGGCCTCCGGCTCGCTGCACAGGAGATGCCCTGAATCCGCACACTGGGACGAGTTCTTCAGCCAGTAGTAAAACGCCTCCAGTCCACAGTTGCACCTGAACGGGTTCAACGCCAAGTAGACACGTAGGCGCGTTTGCTGGTACAGGTTGGTCACGTTTTCCCAGCCGATGCTCTCTATGGAGTTATTCACCAGCACCAAGGCGTGCAGGTTGTAGATGTCCAACCTCAGCATTGGTATAGACCTCAGTCTGTTCCCCGCCAGCTCCAGTCTGTGCAGGTTCTGCAAAGTTTGTGTGTCGAGTGCCTCAGAGAGCTGCGCTGTGGCTGGAGGTAAAACAGAGTTATTCAGGTAAAGCGAGCGCAGCTCAGGTAATCCATGGAAAGCTCTGGATGAGATCAGCTCCAGCTGGTTGTGGCTCAGGTCCAGCAAATGTAACCGGGGGAGCCCCAGGAAGGCGTAAGGCTCAATAGCCTGTATCCCGTTATAGGACAGTGAGAGAATCGTCATGTCCAACTCCGAGCCGTTGCTCATGAACGCACCGCGCTGTAAAGTTGAGATGTTCCTCCCCCGGAGGACCAGGGTGGACGTCCACTCCGGGATGTCCCCCGGGACCTCCGTGTCCTCCCCGTCCCGGCAGGTCACCGTCCCCGAGTCCCTGGCACAGACGCAGGAGGACGGACACGCGTCCTCCGTCCTGACGGGCGAACACAACAAACTCAACAAACACAACACCGCAGCGTAACGCAAGCACCACTGGGTCCAAGTGGAGGAGAGACGCACTGGACTGATGGCACCGTGAGACATCCACATCTTCCTCCTCGGGTTCATCTCAGAGCAGAAAGCTACCGGCGAGTCTGTCGATTCGAACCGGCGGCACCGGTTACTGTGAGCCACCGGGACACAGAGACTCTCTGTCCGGTGTCATGTCTCCTCTGCCTGCTTCTGGAGGAAAGACTTGGGGGTCGTTACGCATCGGGAAGGCGGACAGCAGCCGCGGTGTGGCTGCGTGGAGAGAGAGAGAGAGAGAGAGAGCTGCTGGTCCCCGGGTGGTGAATCTGACGCCTGTCACTGAGAGAGAGGGGGAAAGAGAGGGGGGGAGAGGGAGAGAGAGAGGGGAGAGAGGGTGAAAGAGAGAGAGAGAGGGGGAGAGAGGGGGAAAGAGAGAGAGTGGGGGAGAGAGGGAGCGAGAAAGAGAGAGGGGGAGAGAGAGGTGGTGAGGCTGCAACGCAATTATTATTAACGTATCTTTAATATATTGTTCGTTGTTTTCAATATAATTTTTTATAAATATAGTTTTTATACTCTATTTCTTTGAGTCTAACCCCTTACAGTATACATTTTTCAATATAATAACAAATTGCAACAACAACAATAATAATCACCACCATCATTACACATCTGAAATAAGAAATGTAAGTAACATGAATAAATAAATAAAGTTATTCGACCAACATGAAACAAGAAGAACAAAAAGAGAGATGAATAATAAGATGCAGAATTAGGTTTTTTCCGAGGGAGCATCTTCAAATAAAGACTAGAGGCGATTTTTGTTTTGCATTTTATTCCTGTATGATATTTGTTTTCTGTTTACTCCTCCATATCGCATCCAGTAGCCTGGGTGAGTCTTTGATTTGCTGACTCTGTTAATAAGATTGTTTGTTTTCAGAAGAGACGGATTCCAAAGTGTTCACTGTTGTGTTGAATGTTATTTTTAGGCCGGTTTCCCGCAGTTTGAACTCAAACGACCGCAAACATCACGACCAGAGTGCTGGAGGATAATTTAATAAACAAAAGAGTTTGGCTGTTTTCTTTCCGTCATGTTTCCATTATCTCAGCGTTAATTCACAGCATCGTCTTTGATGCAAATCAGCTGCTGTAATTACATGCAGGCACTAGAGCCTGTTTAATGAGGACTCTTCTTTCCAATTGATTCCTTTTTCCAAAGACGCAAAATTAGCTTTCGGGGTCTTGCTCACGCTCGACTCGCGGCAGTGTGGACTTGGCAAACAAATCAATAGGCTTGGATATATATACGCTTTCAACTGGGAGATTTGCATCGGGTTGTGAAGCTGGAAAGACACACAGGACTAATCTGTCCTTTTGTCTCTGCTCACTGCTCACCTGGAGGAAACTATAGAGTTCTGTATCTAAGTCAGGAAGTAGGCTAATGAGGGCGCAGTGAATTACTCTAATTATGAAATGACTTGGGGGTTTGAGGATGTCACACCAAAAATACACCGCTAAAGTTCAATAGTATTTGGACTATTCTTCTGTGCTCAGCAAAGTAATTAGTGGAAGAGACCAAATAAGGTCAAAGAATGTGGAGTATAATGAAGTTTGTTTTAGATTTTGTAGATGCTAGTGAGTTAAATTAGATATTCAGACTTAGTTTAGGAAAGATGGAAAGGAGGAGGGGAGGAAGGAAAGAAAACGCAACCTGAAATGAAGAAGAAGACAATATCTAAAATAGTGGTCAGTGAAAAGGAACAGGTTCAGCACCATGGACAGCTCCGAATGAAAGAGAGGCCCAGTTTTTTCTGAAAAAAGACAAAAAGAGGGAAGACATGAAAACTTCAATAATGAAGTTTGTTTTAGATTTTGTAGATGCTAGTGAGTTAAATAAGATATTCAGCAGTTCAGTGCAGGACTTAGTTTAGGAAAGATGGAAAGGAGGAGGGAAGGAAGGAAAGAAAACGCAACCTGAAGTGAAGAAGAAGACAATATCTAAAATAGTGGACAGTGAAAAGTCAGAGTAACAGGTTCAGCACCATGGACAGCTCCGTATGAAAGAGGGGCACAGTTTTTTCTGAAAAAAGACAAAAATGGGGAATAAAGGCAAACTAATAAAGAAGTGAAGGGGAACAAAGAAAGACAGATTCTCAGGATAATAAAGACAAGCCTAATTTTACCTAACAGTAATAATCGTCACTGTTATCAGTGGGTTTAAAGTGGTTCATATTTAGAGTAGGACATTGGACACAAGAATAAGTTTCAGGCCGACCAGAACACATTCACGTTTCAATAAGTCAGGTTTAAATCAAGTGGTTTGGAAGTTATTTAATTGAATTAGCTGTGTATTGTCACAAGGTTCGAGGTATTTTGACCAGAATATGAAAACAAGCCATAAAAAACAGCCTCAGACCAAGAGAAAGCAAACTTATCTGCAGAGTTTCTTCATACCTTTGGTGTTGTGGTCTACAGAATAAACATAAAATCCACATTTACTCAATAATGCATTTTTTAGACAATAACGAAATAGGAATGTGGATGTGAAAGTGGTATTGATCTTCTTCTCTAACTTTCAGCAAAAAAAATAAAAAAATAAATAAGAATTTTATTTCCCCCTCTGAAACAGGAAACTTTTATTTGAAAAGGTCAATGCGAACGATAGAAGGATTTTTTTTGCAGCCCTCTATCTGGGAGCGAGAGACAGAACCGTAAGAGATATAAATACAGAGGGAGAGACGGTGAAACTGAGACAGAGAGACAGCGAGAGGGAGAGAGATAGAGGATGATGGAGTGCGGGTTTACTTCTGGTGCTCCTGATAAGCACAGCGGGCCGTAATAGTGTCAGCTTGTTGTGCCTGTTACAGCACGCGGGACAGTATTTCTCCCACCAAACAAACAAGGACATCTGCTCGGTCCCTCTTGTCCCCGTCTCTGGACCCAGCCCCTGCTCTATGGGTGTCAGCTCTATCAGGAATACACAGCACGCTGATTTAGCGGCGGCGGCGGCGGCGGCTGCTATTCACAGGCCGTTGCTGGGATATTGTTAAGCTGCCCTCCTCGTGGCCTTCAACCTGACACTGAGTCTCGTAATTGATTTGCCCACGGCTGACCACCCCTATCTCCTGATAACAGTGTGCGTGTCCAAACTTGGGGGAGTGCGACCAGTTGCCAGTAACCTTGGCAGTGGAGTTTCCCCCCCGGTCCTCGGGTGTGTTGTTATTTCTGACAGCTCTGGTGCACGTGTTAAAATTGCAGTTGAGTAGTGTCTTTTGTGTGTATACGTGAACTGTGCGTTATGTACGTATAATTACATTTTGTGTGTGTCTGCTGTGGGTAGAATTATTTGTCCGCTGCAATCTAAGTTTCCACTCTCACATTTTGGTTTCATCATTCATCCTTATTGCGTTGTTTGTCAGTTATTAGGATTGAAAAAGGGCCAATGAGACCAGGTGTTAACTGAACATCTGGTTCTTCATCACCTCCACCACGGAGGTTCTGTTTGCTGCTGCGTTTGTTTGTTTGTCTGTTAGTCAGTTTGCAGCATTACACAAAAAGTGCAGCACAGATTATCATGAAACTCGGTGGAAGGATGTGTCTGAGGTCAGGGACAACTGGATCTGGATCAGGGGGCCAGATGCAGGATGCATTGTGAGATCATTTCAACATTTTTGTTGATTTCTCAGAGAATAACTCATGGATCCTGATGTTCAGGGGACTGATTCCCATGAATGCATGAATTAGATTATCTCAAAACTGATAAACAAATATCCATGAAACATGGTATGGGATAAGAAATGGGTCAATAAAGAACTACTTGAATTTTTGTGAAGGTCCGGGCAAAGGGGCATCGCAGGGTAAAGTAGTTTTATTTTCCAGGGGAAGAATTTATGGCTGTTTAGTGAATCTGACACATATACGAGGATTGATGTTTGTTAGTGTTTGCAATGTGCCAATCTATTGAATGCCAGTCCAATTAGCAGAGCAGCTCTCACACCAACAGATAAAATGGCATCAAATGCATCTGCACGATATCTAACAATAAGAGAGGAGTTTTAACAGCCAACCTGCTCTTTACTTCATCCTCCCTCCAGCTGACACATAACTGACACTTGCTCATAATTTCTTTATGAACCAATCCGCTCAGGTAGAAGATACAAGCAGCACAGACCAAGTGAAGACTGCAGACACAGACTTCAATGCTTGAAGGTATCACAATTCACAGAGCAGTCGGTGCAGGAAGCAAGAGCTCAGATCTCCCAACACGACTCAACCATAGACTGTGCAGCGTCTCAGAACAAATCAGAATCATTACCGGGGCGGGAACTGTTGTGTGAAGATGCTACGCAAGAAAACAGTGCAGCTTAGACATTTTGTGCACAGATTTAATTTCTGTGATAAACATGTTTAGAATGTGCGGTTTGAAGGCAACATCACAAAGAATTTCATCTTATAGAATAATATTAAAGGTGTTGTGTTATTTGCACTGAATTAAAAAGAATAAAACTCTTCTTTTCTTTCAAATTTCCCTTTTCCAGCTTCTCACATAGTCGCGTTCACAATCCCATTCTCAAGTCTTGACTTTTAAACAACAAGCAGGTTTCTCTGATTATGATACCAAACAGCATTTCGCTTCCCACAGTGTCCAATATTACAGCTCGAGTGGTTTCTGCTCTTCTTCCCTTTGACAGATATTCATTTAAATTCAGCATGAAAAGGAGGTAAAGTCGAGTTATAACTTTAATAAAAGTGGAAATCTCTTTCTAGAGACTCAAGGACTTGAAGTTGTAAAATGAAATAAGACGCTGAGTACATCTCCGTAGAGGATACAGACAGACACACACACACACACACACACACACACACACACACACACACACATGGACACACATGGACACACATGGACACACATGAACACACAGACACAGTCAATCGGCTGTTTCCCCGGTGATGGGGGATAGGGGGACACACACTGTGCTCCACCAGGGGGCTTGAGGGTAACTGTAATTCTATCTAAAAGCTTCCATTAGCCTCCTCCTTGCCCTGTGTGTGTACGTGTGATAGTCTCCATTACTTAGGAAAAACAATTGGGGTGAGACGTTGAAGGACTGTGAATAATGTGGTTTACACACACACACACAAAGACACACACACACACACACACACACACACACACACACACACACACACACACACACACACACACACACACACACGGGCTCTAGCACTATCTACCTGACCTCAGGGAGGAGTGTGGGAATGCTGTGCTCATATGCAGATGGAGATCAGGGCTCATTAGTCTTCCATCCAGACTAACTATTTCAAAAAGCCAGTGAAGATAATAACACATCGTTCGCCTGCCTCCCTTCTATCCCCCCCCCCCCCCTCTCATCCAGGATGCAGCTTGCATCTGGTCCACCTGTCTCTCAATCTGCCGATCTGTCTGTCCGCAGATCTGCTCCTTAAACAGTACTCTACCACAGGATGAATAAGAGATGAGGCCAGAGAGGAGAGGATGGAGGTGGAGGAGGAGAAGGGAAGATGTGCAGCTGAGTCCAGTCGGCGCCTTGCGGGGATCAGGGTGTAAATGGATCTTGAGGAGCCGGTGTCACCTGTCCTGGGACCATTAATTACTTATTTAGACTTGTAATTGAGTGAGCCACAGCCAGACAGACACAAGCGGCCAAACAAAGCCAAGTCACTCAGTCAGACGAGTTAGCTGTGGCCGCTGCTCACTCTGTGTGTGTGTCCTGAGTGGAAAACTGAAGAGGGGAATCACTGAGTCCTTTTCAGAGCCCAACACCAGATGAAACACATGCAGATGGACATGAGAGCGGAATCTAATGTTTTCTTGGATTCTGAGGTTTTTCAGAGACAGAAATTAAAGGTGACATGTAGGATAATTTATTAAGCAATAATAATAATTTAACTTTAACAGCCTTTTATCAGTGTGCAGTAAAATGAAATGCAAATCAAAGTAGGGTACAAAAAAAACAACAGCAGTAAATGATAGTGTTTTAGAGACAGGGGTTAAAACGGACATAAAATATGGGCTCTTTAAAAACAGGGGAAATACACAACAAGTAAGTAAAAGTGCATGCACATGTTAACAAGATGAAAGAGAATATTAAAAACAAACATTACAGGCTTTATAAGATCGTGACTTTCTCTTGGTTCTCTCATTCTTTTCAAGTATTGAATTCTTATGTAGTATAAAATAAGTTATTTAAACAATATATTAATAGATTTAATATAATGTTGAATTAACCATCTTACCTGCCCACCAAATATCCTTCGTATAATGAAAAGTTAATATTCCACGTCAAGGTTGCAGGTGAAGAATGTTTTTAGACTTTAAAGTGACGCCGGAGCAGGAATTCATCACTTTTCAAATTACAGTCTGGACCGGGGAGTATGTAGTTTTTATGTGATGTGTCACATTCACTCAGCGGTGATCCATCGTCCTTTTTTAAAACTCTTTCTAGAAGATGATTTGAGAGTCTGAAAGTAACATGATGTGGAAAACAACCGGTATTTTCAGACGTAACGTCACTAAATAGATATGAGACTCCTTTCAGATAAGTAATATATTCAGATGTATAAAAGTTAGCATGCATTATTTCTTAATCTGCTAAAAAGACTTTTAGCTTGAATAACAAAGAGTCCCAGAAGCATCTTTCAGCATAATTATGACGCTGCCTTGATCAAAATCATTTTTTAAATTTCCTTTAATAGTTATTTAATCACTGTTTGTAGATTCACGTATTTTACAGTCACAAATATACTCTTAGGATTTGAGGAACGTGAACACATTGATGTGATCAGAGGTGACAAACAAATGAACAGATATCCATGACTTCCTGTTTCTTTTTTCTACCCGTCAGACGCCCTTATGCTTTTACCCAGTTAGTATTGACTCCTCCAGTTTCCAGCTGGATTGGTTTCACGTCTCTTCCTGGTCCATATCGAACACTAATGTTCTACCGATCGCGTAACAGAGAAATGTTATGGATACTTGGCTTGCAATGTCTCTATTTAGATTGAATTACAAAACGGTTGATATCTGATGTGCAGGTGACCTCTGTTTGTCCTTGTGGCGGCAGCTGTGCAGTGTGTCAGTGACGCCTTGGAAAGTGAACCAACCGCCCGAGTCAAGACACATGGGCGGCCGCCAGTCCGGCTAGAAGGGGTTCATGAGCCCCGGGGGGATCTGGTTACAGTGCAACTCTACGGTTAAAGTGTTTTTCGGAAAATGAGATTTCATTTTAATTAATGTGTTAATGATAAATAATCACGCTATAGTTACTGCATAGCATGTTTTTTGTCTTCTTGCCCAGGAACACGGTCATACATATATCCTATTATATTATAATACAATAACAAAATGCAGATTTTTAACTGTCAAACTACAACATTAATAATAAAAATAATAGTTAATAAAATGATTATATCATATTATTATTCAAACTTTATTTGTATGGCACTTTTCAAAGCATAGTTTCATAGAGCTTTGTTTGCAAACAGGAGTTAATATTTCATAAAATCGGGGAATAAAGTAATACAGAAATAAAATATTATCCTGATTTGGTTAAATTATAGAGTTTAAATTTCCAGAGTTTGTCGTCAGATAATTACTATTATATTACAACACTGGCCTGTCCAAATACAATTGTATATAGTTAATAAAATGACAAATAAAGGATTAGAACAAAATGTTGTCCATGCATCCAGATGATAACTGATTCACATCCTCCACATCTCTCAGTAAACTTTGACCCTGGCAGCTTGTCCTGGGGGAGGGGGGGCACACTGAGAGACGATATTTTTGTTTGGCAGGGTCAGACCATCAGCGTCCACGGTGCCCTTCATCCATCAGCAGCTACACACACCTCTGCTCACAGTCAGGGTGGCGCTTCACGCCTGCTGATATGCTCTGCAGCCGAGGACAGTGACCAGCGTGTGGTGCTCTCGTCTCCCATTTATTCAATAATTCATGTTTTTGTAGCTGCTGAGAGACGTGCGATGTGCAGAACTGTGAGTGATGGCAGAGGGTAGTCGGGAAATTTACTTAATACCTTTACTCAAGTGTAATTCTGAAGTATTTTCACTGTCCTCTACTTAATACGTCCACACTGCAGAATAATGCACTTTTAGTTGTGAGCTCACTGCGCTACATCGACATGACAGTTGTAACTTCTTTGTAAAATGTAAAATGTCATTCACATCCTTTTTGCTGATGGTAAATGGTCTTTGTTTATATGGTTCTCTTCTAGTCTTCACAAGTACTTAAAGAACTATACAGTACAGTTTTAATACACAGATTCATACAGAGCTTCTATGTACAGCACCTTCTCCATAACACTCACACATTCGCACACTCACACATTTGAACCTGCGACCCTCTGGTTGGTGGACAAGCCACAGCTTTTGGTTTGTGGTGCATTTTGCTTGAGGCCCTTTGTCAAGTTTCTGGTTTGCAGGTTCAACAAAGATGAATACATTTATACACTTATTTTAAGTACTTATATGTGCTCCCTACTTTTGTGTTTACACCAGGGATCAGAGAGAAGCAGCATTTCAATCCAGTCTATGTCCTGTACCTATGGCAGAATTGATATTAAAGTTGACTTTGACAAAAAGTCATAAAAATGTATATTAATTGGTCACTGGACATTTCCCCTCTTCTTTCCTGCCTCAGTTAACAACTTGAGATCTCTCAGCTTCATCTTTTGACCTTCTGACCCTCACCTACACGAGACTTTGGAACTTCTGAACTACAAAAAGTATTGAACAGTTAAAAACCACCTCAACAAGCGATAAAAGTTTAAAACATCTTTGCATCAGCAGGATATATATCATGATGTCATATATAATCATATATCAGCCTAAGGAGATGTTTTCTTACTTTTTCTTTTGACAGTTTTAGTACATTTTGCTGATAATACCAGCAGCAGTAGGGAGGAGCAGTGAGCAGGATCCCTGCACGGAGTCCCTGAAGACGACTCCAAACCCTAAACTGATCTGCAGCTGATCCTGCACTTTTCTTTTATCAATGGAGAAAGTTGAACTGAAATTTCCCCCTTTTCAATAAAGGATCACATTACACTACAGGGAGGGGCAGCTGATGAATGAGCAGCGTTGACAACCATGAGGGTAAATGTCTTCATCATCCATCCACAGGGCTGAAAATACTCGTGCCATTACGGCCGAGAGCAGAGCGGAGAAGGGGGTGTGGATAGATGGGCGAGGAGCAGGAGGAGGAGATTATCTTACATTTATAATGGTGGAGCATATTAAACAGGGGAGGTAATTATTTTTATCTGGAGAGAAGAGGGAGAGGGATCTATTCTTAGCTTTTACCCCAATGGCTGGTCCACAGGACAGCTCCACAGCTCTGAGCCTGTTTCACAACCCCAACCCCCAAAAGTCCTGCTCTGCTCCACTGCTGCTGCATCCAACACACACGACAGGAAAATATCCGATTGCCAATGAGTACAATTTTATAAATGTAATGAAAAAAAATAGTTGAAGGCCTTTTATTCTTCTGTTAACTTATTTAGTTCTGCATAGAGCATAGAGAACTGCTTACACCACAGAAAATATCCTAAGTAAATAAATAAATTTCCCCAAGGGCAACTTTCTCCTCAATATTTTTTATATTGAGGTTCGAGGGATGTCAAAGATGTTATTGTTCCCCGGAGTGGGATGAATGATGTCAGCAATATTCAGCTCTCATATCTGGGAACATCATAAGAGGAAAGCAGGCGCTCTAGTCGGGAGATGGGGGAAGAAATCATTCCTCTGTGGAGTTTGCTAATAACATCACTCACTGCTGAAAATAATGTGTTGACAATGAAGCCAGGATTTAATGATTATAGAGTAAAAACCTCACTCATGTAAATAAGATGTAATAAAGATTTAAATTGCAAGAATCAAATCAACTTCCTGAACTCAAAAACAAAGACACAACAAGTGTCGAACATTCAGGTTGTCACTAAGTCACAGGTTCGCCAGAATCACTCGAATCCATCATGAACTAGAACGGTAGCGGCACAACAGTCCCCTTATGAAAACCACATTTAAATCCACTAGATCTGGATTTATATTTTTGAATCTCAACGTGCCTGACTTTATTTTCATCAAGATCCATGAATTCTTCTCGGAGAAATTCAAGAAAATGTTGAAAAATACCCTCATGATGTTAAAAGACAGTAAAAAAATAACTGTCCTGTATCTGATCCGGATAGCTTATGGATGTGGGCCAAATCCCCGAAAAAACAAATGTGGGTCTTCTCTGGCAAACATGTGGTGCTTTAGGCAAAGTGTAATCTGGATTCGAACTGAAAGTGGCCCATGTGGTAAATGGTAGATGGCAAGTTCGGAACCAAACTTTACTGGGTCCTCCCCTGACCAACACCACGTCCTCCCACCAGGTTCTGTGGGAATCTGTCCAGTTTTTTTTTTCTAATTCTGCTAAACATCAGACAAACAGACTAACAAACCCAGATGAAGACATGAGCTGTTCGCAGGAGGTGAATATCTGCACAAAGGTGAAGTGAACCCATCGATCTACCAATGCTCAAACCTACATTATGGTCTGAAGAGCTGAATGCAGAAGATTTTCACGCCCATTAAAACCTTGTCTGTTTTGAGCTGCTTAGTCATCAGAGTCTGTCCCAGCAAGGTGAACACACTGTGTAAGGGGAGTGATTGCCGGCGGGTCCGTTTGCCAACTGACCCCCCCACCGCGGCTTCGTGCACACCTCTCTTGCACTCATACTAAAATTAGCAAGTCCCTCTCTGGAATTCATCCTCCTTGTCCTTTCTCTTTCTAATAAAGATTCGGACTCTAAACTTGTAGCCTGAGAGTGAAAGACAAAAAAAATAAATACCAATAAACAATTCTATTTATTACTCCATCTGAAATCAAGAGTCTTTTCCAAACTGTTTTAAATTCATAACTGTACTTAACATTCAGTGGTGAGTGACAATGATTTACCGCCAGCCATTTCCATAATAGTTGGTAATAACCTTGCCTGTGTGAGAGAGCGATGGGGGGTTTTATTTTTACATGAGCACCAGCCACATTACCATCATCTGCATCATGTATCAGATGTCCTCCGCCGCGGAGAGAGGGGCTGAAAGACGGAGGAGACGGACTGAAGGAACAAATCCACTTAAAGGCAAAACGCGGACACCGGAGAGTTTGAGGGGGTCGGAGCTCTCGGAGTGAGGAGTGAGGGGCTCGTGTGACTGTCAGGAGGGGGGGGGTGGTGAGAGGGGGTGCGTTGTTCGATAAAGGTTAACATGAGACCCTACACAGGGGTCTACAGGGAGGCTTCAGAGTGCAGGGGGATCAGACCAAAAAGAGCAACTTCAAACTATTGCAGCAACATCTACTGTGTGTTCCATCGGAGTGTTGGAGACATGCAGGCACAGGAATAAAAGGAGAAGAGGAAGACTTTGTTATAAAAAGGTCAAAAGGCGGAAGTAAACTTGACATTTCAAGTTAAAGTTTAAATTTGAAGATTATATCAAACTACACCCAAGCACATAACTACCTCAGCAAATGATCAACTGCCTGGCATTATTTCTCTTTTCTCACACAAAAACAGAGGTAATCAGGTTCTCCGAGGAGAAAAGAATATCTCTCTGATTTAGCTTGACGTTTCCCTCAGATTTCTGACTTTATTCTTGGCAATCCTACTTTATTGTCGACACTTCCGCTTTATTCTCGAAATACAAAAGGAAATACAAGATCTTCCTCCTATTTTTGTGTCTGGCTCCATTGCTCTTCCTTTCTGGTCTGGTATCCACTATTTCTTTCATTTCACTAACTGTGCAAAACTAAACAATCAACATATATTTCTCTTATAGCTATATTCAAATTCTATTACCATATCTGAAAAACACAGATGGCCATTTCCTTTTTATGGGCTGTAGCTCAGTTTGACTTTTTGGGACAAATGTTATGGGGACAATAGTTTTAAGAATTGAGTACCTGCGTCTCTGTTGGTCAAAGAAACTGACTTTGGTAAAAAAATGTTAAGATCAGGATTAATTAAAAGATCTGAGTACTTTGTTTACCTCTGACTGACGGTGTGAGCATGTGGTTGAAATGGGAGTGTGTTGGTCTTTCCCCTCTCTCCACCAAGGTCAGAGTTCATTGTCATGGCAGCGGCGCTGTGTGTATAATTCATGCAGGGGGAGGTGGTAACGCTGATGACCAGCAGCTGAGTCAGGCCGCGCTCGGCTGCCGGTAACTCGGCCGGTGTGTGTCACAGATATTGATACAGAATACACACGCGACAGCTATTTGTTTGCGGTCTGGCCAGTTTTGATTGCATTATGTATAGCAAGACATCCGATAAGATCGAGGTCACAGCCTCTGGAAATGGCCTCAAATGGCACCGGACGGTCAACTCAGGGCCCTGGGATCTGATAGGGCAGCAGCACGGGGACGGCTGCAGACTTATTTACTGCTGGTGTCTCTCTCCTCATCCTCCTTTGTCCCTTTCCTCACTTTGCAATCTTCCTCTCTCGGCTCCAGGCTGATACAGAAGCACGGGCTGAGCTCAAGAACACAGGAAGGGATGAGACAACAAACAAGCAGCTCTGAAGACACAGGATCAGCAGAGATGTAGAGAATTTGCCAGAGAGTGAAAAAACAAACACAAAGCCTTTTTTTGAAAGTGTCTTTTATTAGAGTTCATCAGAGGAATATCAGCTCATTTGAAATTCAAACACTGTAGCTTCATGATGTCTAATTAATATGAAAACTATGTTATCACTTGCTCATTATTTCAGATTGTTAGGGTGCATTAGTGAACATTGGGGGCCGTGTCTCTTTTCTCTTGATGTCTATGTAAGCCGTCTTATCTGTGGCTCTAGATGTGAAGCTGCATCAGTGACTCACCCACTGAGACACTAAATCTGTCTGTCACATCATAACGTTCATAGTACTGTCGTTCATTAGGAAGGGAATCTGCTCTGGGGTTTTCTGAGAGGGATTTGAGTGAGGGGGGGCGGGGGAGGATACTGTATCAAGTTAATTTGAATTTAAATATTAATTATTTGCACCAGACTGTGGATCAGTGTGATTCATTCAGTCACTTATGATTTATACCGAGAGAAAGTTACGTGTCTTTAAATATACAGGCTGACACTTTCATAATGAAACATGAAGTTTGGTTTTCATAGTTTTGAATAGTTTTGTTGGGATAAAAGCTATTGAGCATGGAGCAGTTCAACATTAATTTAAGTTTGGGCAACTGTTGTAGGTCAACAAGACAAGAGTCATTTGTTTTTGTGGCACTGGTTGTCACGACAAAGCCAGGAAGTAATTAAGGAAACAAGCTTCAAAGTAAAACAGGATATGCAAACAGAGCTAAACATTTTTAAATCAACATAAACAAAACCAAAGTCCAGAGACAAAGAGATTGTGAGTCTAAACTGAAAATACAACAATCCTCCGTGTCAAAATGAGTCAAACGCAAAGTTTCAAAGACAAATCAAAAGTTCATAACATAAATTAGCTCAATTCAACGGAAAGTATTTTATAATTTCATCACAGGAGCTGAATCATAGAGTAAAGCGTGTTTTACATTTTTATAAGTTGAATATTCAGGCGTAATAGACGTTATTGGTGTAACCTTGGGCTGTAGGAGACTGTTGTTCTGAAGCTTCAAGTGATTAATCTAGAAAATAAGCAGGAGATTGATAGATGATGAAAATGATTGACTTTGAGGATCTCTGGTTTTCATCAGAGACTCAATAAGCAAAGCAGATCAATCCGTGACACCATCATACTCAGTTTACTTCCGGCAGTTCTTCAGTATCTTCACATGTTTTGGTCCTGGTCCTGTGCCCCTGGGAATCACCATAAAGACTCCGCTCCTCAGCTGATTTCACCAGCTGCCTCTGAGTTTTTTTGTCTTGACCTTCCTTGTGCACGTAGGCCCGTCTGTCAGATGGCCGCCCTCCAGATACGGGTGATGTGTAACTGGCAGATGCCTCCGGAGCTCCAGCTGGGATCGAGATTTTATTGTCTTTGCTCCACGTGAGCTTTCCCTCATCTCAGAAAACTAATGAACCTCAGCAGCAGAGCTTTCAATACGTTTGACTCATTATTTAGGTGTTTATGTGGCACACGAGCAATCTTTCCTCTTCTACTAGTTACAGAGAAGGTTTTTAATTAATGCTTCGATAGAAGTGGCTCCTAAAGAAATAATGGTATACAGGTCCTGGAGGACATGGGGTGGGCACTGAAGGTCCAGGAGTCACGGCTACATCTTGCTTTTCTGCCATCCGAGCATGAAATTGAATTTGTCAGTGGATAACGGCTGCCACCTAAAGGTCAGAGGGCCACTGTACGTGTGCGTGTGGCAGGTGAGAGATTTTGCAGATTGATGAATGGATTAATTAACTTGCTACAGTTTAAACCGTTTCTGCAAAAAGCCCAGAGTCATGCAAACGTACGTCCTTCGGTTTTATTTAGAGAAATACATTTATCCTGGAAGCACCTGGCGGAGAAGCTGCCTCACGCTGCAGGACCACCGCTGGAGCATGAAATTGAAATTATTGATGGATACATTCTGACTCTGAGAGGTCAGAGTCACAATGAACTGTAGGTACACCAGTGGCAGATTGGAATTTGGGCAGAGTTACATGTTACTTCCAAACCTGTGCACTTACTCTAAAGTAGCAAATATATAGTCAGTATAAAACTACTTCTATCTGTACTTTGCATATGCTTATATTAATTGGAAGCTCTGCAGGTTACCATGTCACTTACTAAACAAATTCATCTTTGCATTTAATGTAAATAATAAAATATAAGCTTATTAGTGTTGGTTTGTACATGTTGCATGCACACCAGTATACTTACATTAAAGTGTTATACTGTATATAACTACCATTATTTATACTTTATCTTTGCATGCACTGTAAACAGTATTTACTGAGCTTGTTAGTAAGCACAAAAAAAAGGAACATAAACAATTTCAGATAATTTCACAGTTTTATTCAGTTTCACTAAGAATTAGATGTTTTGTGTAAAGCCTTTTCTTGGTGTAGTTGCTGGAGACTACCCTCGTAGACAGTCCTCCATGTCCTGCAGCTCCTGTAGCTCCGGGCAGTGCGGACCAGAGTGCAGGCGGAGGAGTCTTCTGACCTTGGGGATGAGAGAGAGGGCCGGACCTCTGGCTCCCCTGGGAGGACGAGACGAGAACAGACAACATTTACTGGTACCCTCAGTCAAAACAATAAAGAACTACAAGTTTTCAAACTGTTGAGTTGTAGACTCGTGTCTAGCTCTTCGTCTAATTAAATCTCATTAAAGGGAAATGACTTGGACAGCTGCACTGTGACTACACGCCTCCCATCAGACAGGGGGAAGCGGCGTGCCCTGAAGACTGTCCTCACTGTCGCTACAACTTACTCACCCGTTGAAGTGTAGCTGAGCTAATTTGAAGAGTTGCTGACCCAGTTCAATACTGTCATCTCCGTACTGGGAGCCAATAGCTGCGGCGCTGCGCTCCAGATGGGAGGCGGCGTTATTCCAGTCACCTACGAACACCAGAGCAAAGCAGGAAAAATCTGAACTGCTCATACATCTGGACATGGGTCTGAGAATATTAATATTGGAATTAGCAAAGAAATATGAAATTTTACATAATATTAGGAGATGTCAGTTAATAGTTAAAGGAAAATTCATGATATAATATAAATAATTGTTTTAAATAAATGTTTGCAATATAGTGGAATGTTTTCTAAATTTAAATAAAAATTCATATTCATTGACTAGTGCTATCCCATTTAATGAAATAATTCCAGGTAAATTTTTTATCATTCTTTCCACTAAACTGCAATGTGAGTTTTTTTTTAGCTGTTTATTTATCTTTAAAAAACTTAAGTTTGTGTGAAGATGGGGGGTGCACTAATCCCATAATGGAGTAGCACACATACACATTCATTTCCTCACCCACTGTAGCGTATGCTCTGGCCGTAGCATCAGCCAGCTCTCCCTGCAGAGGGTGCGTCTCTGCGAGGACTCGTGCAGCCTCACACTGAGTCCTATTCAAGAGTCTCACTGCCTCATCTGAGGGGAGAATAACATGAAGATGTCACATAGATCTTAAACTGTATCTATATTTGAAATATGGTTTCCCAGAATTCCCACCTGGCCTCTCTCTCTCCATGAGGTCCACTGCTTTCTCCAGGTCGACTCTGATCTCCTGCAGCACGAGGCTCACTTCAGATGACGACACACGGTGAGAACAGGACGACTGGGAACACATGAATCCTGATCCCTTGTCTGCACCGCTTCTCTGAAAATCATAAAATGTTGCAAAAACAATACAGATGAAAAAGTCCACAGTCGTAAGGTCGATCTTGAAAGAGTAAAAAAGTTAAAAAAGCAACTCTCAGATGAGCTCATACTTTGAGAGATCCTTTGCACTTGAAACACAGGAGTCCCTCCTCGAGCCGAGCACCTCCACCACCCGACCGCTGCTGTCCGCCCTCCGTGCCTCCCTCCTCCTGGGCTCGGCTGCAGGCCTCACACCGACACAGGAAGTAGTACTGCTCCTGCAGGAGGTGCTGGCGTTTGGGGGTCACCATCCTGCTGCTGTGAGGACCTGGAGGAGAGACAGAGAGGACTGGTGAAAGCTGCAAAACTTGTACATAAAACAATAAGACGAGAAGAAGGTAATAGAGCCACACAGGAAACTGTAAAAAATGATGTGATCATTTCAGCAGATAGAGGTGTAATGTAGTGGTGCTGTAAAATCAGCATGAGCCCTGACAATGGGTTTTCTTCTGCATCAGTTATTCCGAATATAAAGTGATTTCTATTCATACACATGCTCAGAATCATTTTCCTACCATAGCAGTGCAGGATCTCTTGTCCTGCATCCATAACTTTGGCTGCTCTGACAGTCACAGAGACTCGGGGCTCAGACACCGTCTCACTGACGTCTGCAGACAGATCCGAGCCGGAGGGATCAACAGCAGCTTTGGTGCTGAATGCAAGGCTGGTGTTGGGACAGCAGGAGTGATTCAGGAGACTGAGAGTTGGGAATATTGCCGTGGCAATGCGAATTTCCCTGCGGGACTGCACCGGGGAGTTAGCTGCTCCTGTCAGACACGAAATCAAACAGTAAAAGGTCAGAGTGTAACTAAAGAGATCAACTTAAGATGTAATTATTGAAAACACACAAAGTATTTGACTACCTGGTAGATTGTACTAGACTATCAGCATGGATACAGCTAAGTGGTGCGAAGTCGATTCATTCAATTACTTGATCAACAAATAAATAATTATGATAAATGACTAAAAGTAAAAATACATTTTGAGATTTTATCAATGAAATGATAAATTTGTTGAATAATATTAATTAATTTAGTGTATAAATGTATAACAAATCCATTATGAAAAGAGTTGTTCCTATAGACATAAATTGCAGGAATATTTTTTTAAATACACGGTTGCATAACTATTATCATAATAGAAAGTTAAGAGAAAAACATTAAAAACTTCAGAAACCTCATAAACCTCAGAAAACTTTCATACAATGACCCCACAAAAAATATCTAGAAATGTTTCATCCGTCTTTTTCAGAATGATTCGCTGAAACTCTGATGAGGTGGATCAGTAGTATCAGTACCTGCATCTTGCAGCGAGACGATGGCCTGGGCGTTGCACCTCAGTTGCAGCATGTGCCTCAGAACTGCACTTCCCATCAGCCACAGCTCCGTGCTCCAGTCTACGTTCCCTCCATCCTCCTCTGGTGCCGCTGGGGGCCCACCCAGGGTCCAAGATGCAGGTGGAGGTCCTGTCTCGCTCAGCCTCCGGAAGAGCGTTGCTATGGTAACAGCATTGAGGAAGCGCAGAGCAGGGCTGTGGCGGTTCAGGTGGTGAAGCAGGTGAAACACGCTGAGGTAAGAGTCACCGTAGTGTGAAGCAGCCGGATCCGGTTGATTAGTAGAAGTGTCACTCGACTCACTGCTTGGACCGTCTGGCTCCGACTTTGTGTGCTTGCCTCTGATTGGCTCCCTGGCCGTTTGGATGTTTTTTAACCCCGCCTTCAGCGTTGCCCTCAGTGCGAGCTGTGACATCACACCCATCACCATCAGATCTGCTCCCAGTGGACATTCCCAGTGGTGATGTTCCTCCCAGGCATCCCGCTGGCAGCCGGTGGAACAGTACCGGCTGTAACTACACCCGTCACACGGCAGAGGACACAGCGTTTCACTCAAACACCTGTGGCAGCGTCGGTGCTCGGTTCCAAACCCCCCCCTCTCTGCCTCCAGCCCTCCTCTCCTCCCCTGCACCTCCTCCATCCCTGGTATGAGGACGCAGCTGTACGGCCTGTCAGTCAGGATCACCTCCCCAGCTGCTATTCCCTGCACAGCCACCAGGTGTCGGCCTTTCTCCGGGCTGAACCCCACAGCAGCTTGAGGACAAATCTCACTCACAGGTGCTTCGGCTCTGTCCGGACCTTTGTGATTCTTTGAGGCAGCACCGTGACGATCGTCCTTTTTCTTTTGACCTCCAGAGACGTGTTTGAGACACTGTGTGCGACGCTCTTCTAGTTTGTGCAGAAGACGAGAAGGGTAGCCATTCTCCAGGGCTCTGTCAATATCATTCAGGCATTCCTGGAAAAAACAGTCATACAGGAGTGTCACTCACAAAATTACTGACTTACGAAAATGATTTTACCTACAAAATGCTTTAGGTCTAGGACTGAGAATTAAGCCAAACCTAAACCAGGAGGCACTGAGCTGAAAAGGCTGAGAGAGGAGGAGCTCCTGTCAGACACTAAACAGGCTGTGTAGACGACTTACAGTTCATACAAATAAGATAGCAACATATCTAATATTATATTTTGTTCAATTATCACTTGTATGAGTATATAAGCAGTGTCAGTCTTTCTGTTATTCAGCCTATACCCTCATTGATATAAATGCTATGGGCAATTTTAAATAAACCCTACAACTCATAGATTCCAGAAGAGTTTCAGCACAAACTGAACATTATAAACTTCACACATGAGGAGCTATTGTAGGTATTCTGTGTTAGACTGCGTTAGTTTTACACTGACCTGCATAATACACTTCTAGCTGAGTGCATATTGCAAGAGTGACCAAGTGGAGAATATAATTTAATGTCAATGATGCATGTGAAAAGGTCAGAATCCTGATACTATATTCTGAAATCATTCATTCATGGGCAGTTATTCATGAGTCAAGTACAGACAGCAGGTTGAATCTGTGATATTGCAGTAGTAGTAGTAGTAGCAGTAATAACACGAGTTATGGTAACATTTCCCTGCAGGATCAGTCAAGTGCCGTTTAATCTGGTCCCTCAATCATGACTCTGGTAAACATCAGCACAAGCAGGGCTGGTTTAAAATTAATTCTAATGAAACCACAAGTCACACAGTGCTTCATTATTTAACAGCCAATACCGATCTGATACCAGTGTTTTTATTAATTAATAAGTTGTTTTCTTCACTGTGTGGAAGAGATAATGATCATTATTTTAAATATATGTATATAATTATTATATAAATAACTGTAATGAAATGTTATTTATTATATAATCCAAAATGATCCTCAACTGCAACTTGGTGAAACAAAATCTTCAAATTAACGTTTAAATCCTTCATATAACTAAATGTATTGATCTTCATGAAATTACCTAAATAGATCGCCCCCCCCATGGAACCCCCCCAAATGTCATGATACCCGAATCCAGCTGTGTGAGTCAGTATCTGATTCTGTGACATCAGCGTGGGATCGGTGCATCCCCCATAGTTTGAGCAGAAGTTGAAGATGGCAGCTTCTCACCTGGTGGAGCTGCAGGTGGAGGAGGGCAGCGGAGCGGTTGGCGTAGCACAGAGACAGCTGCTCTGACCTCGGGGGAGCAGAACAAACGCCCTGTGGACACAGGAGACAGACAAGCTGAGCACTGATGCACAATTATTAAAGGGATAGTTCACCAAAACAGTGTTGCAGGCAAAGTTACACCTTCTTCAGTTGTAATAAAACAACAGATCAGAGGACATTCAGGATAAAAACTTGGTGTAAATTACCTCTTTTCAAGTCAAATTTAAATTTCGGGGCTTGGGGACACTGTGATGACATCATATGAGCAGTATGGAGGAATGTTATGTTTTTTTCAGTTGTTTTATTACATCTGAAGAAGGGGTCCCCACCACCTCCATCGGCAGAGTGGTGAGCGGATAATGAATGCATTTTCATTTTTGGGTGAACTATCCCTTTAAGACTGGGAGGGCTGTCATGATTGAGTCCTACTGCCCTTTAACACCCAGTGTATTTGAACTAACGATTTTGAACCAGTTTACATATATGTAATTTATTTTACATTATACACAATTTTCTATTATATCAGAACTTTTACTATATTTGCATGACATGAATTCTATTGGTTAAATGTGCACACTAGTGGAACAAGATTAAAATACACACATCATAATGAGGGTTTATATAACCCCTGCAAAACTCCACCATATCTCCCCTAACATCCCGGATGTTTGTGTTAAATGTCTGACTGAAAAGGGAACTTTGATTCACTGCCTATGGGAATGCTCTAGGATTTTGGTATTTTGGGAAAATGTAGTTAAATGTTTATCACGGATGGTTAAGTGTAACATTCCTTTGATGTCAACAATCTGTATACTTGGAATATACCCCAAAGACTCCATCAGAACAACAAGGCAATCGAAGATGGTTGACTTTGGACTTCTCCATGCAAGGAGAGGGATTGCACTATATTGGAAAAATGTAGAACCACCATCACTGGCAATATGGAAGAAGGAGTTGATGACTTGTCTTGGACTGGAGAGATTGACATACATTGTTGAAGGTAAACAGGAGGAGTTTGCTTGTATTTGGGAATAATTTATGTCATTTTTGACCAATGAAACGGATAACACTGACTGAACAACAGGTTGTGAAATGATCCTGCCTTTTTTTTCTTCTTATTTTTCTTTTTATTTATTTATTTATTTTATTTTTTACTCCATTAGTTTGATGTCTGTTGTCTTTGTCCATTTTCTTTTTTTCTTTGTCTGTGTGAATGAGTGGCTGTTCGAGGGGATATAAATGAAAATGTTTGTAAATTCTGCATAAAGTTTGATATGCACTTGAAACTTCAATAAAAAATATTGTTTAAAAAAAAAATACACACATCACATGGAAATAAAAAGCTAGACGGTATTTCGAAAGATGACTTTTACATCCACGCAGTCTTTGATTGAGGTGGAGTATGAATCTCTATTTGAACCTGAGAGTAGTGCAGAGCGGCTGCAGTGTAGTCTCTGCTCTGGAAGCTGCGGTTTCCCTTCTCCCTGCACTTTGCTGCTCGCTCTGTGTCCTTCTGCACTGAGCCTCCATCACAGAACGACTCCAGGAAGTCCAGATCCTCTTGTCTGGAGAACAAGAGACAAGTTTCCATCAATGAGACACAGAGGACACTCTCTGTATGGGACTGACAGCTGAACCAGGGTCCTGTTTAAAAAGTGACCCCTGCAGGATTATAACGGAATAGAAACAAATTCATATAGTTTATTCACTCTGGACAACAGACTGGATATTATTATGAAAGTGGATCAGGTGGTTTGCTCCAGGTCATTGTCCCCTGAGGACTGACCACAGTGGTTTGAGCTGCAGCTACTCACGTTGTCAGAGTTGAGGCACATTTAAAAACATCATCTACTTCCACCAGGGATGTGAACCGCTCCTGAGACTCGGGATTGAGCCTCGTCCACTTCCGGGCCACGTGGTCCTGCCACTGGACACAAGGAAGATCCATGATGAAGACAGACTGGAGAGCACATGAGGGACATGTGAGGCTTGTTTTGATTCCGTGTCCCGCCGCTTCTGAAGCGGGTTAGTTACAGGAAGTCACAGGGAGTTTCCGACAAGGCCTTTCAAAATAAGACGCATGCTGCTCAACACCCACAGCTCAGCAGAGGGAATCAATAGCGCCATAATTAAAGGGATAGTTCACTAAGATACTCTTTATCTACTCACCACTTTGCTGATGGAGGGTTTCAGTCACTTCTGACTGTGGGCGGCTGTGACTGAGGGGTAGAGTGGTCGTCCTCCAACCTGACGGTTGGCGGTTCAATCCCCAGCCTGAACTATCTGCATGCCGAAGTGTCCTTTGGCAAGATGCTGAACCCACAATAGCCCCCCATAGAATAACAAAGTGCTGCAAGTAGATGCACTGTATGAATGTGTGTGTGAATGGGTGAATATGAAACTGTACTGTAAAGTGCTTTGAGTGGTCATCAAGACTAGAAAAGCGCTATATAAATACAAATCCATTTACCATTTCTGGAGTCTCAGGGGTAAACAGAGCTGCAGGCAAATCCCATATAATACAACTTAGGTCAATGGTGAAATAATCTTCAACCGTATTAAAAAAAACTGAAAACAGCTGCTTGCAAGACAAATATTTAATGACAAGTAAAACCTTTAACGACAACAAAGGTCTGAGGAGATGATCAGCTCTCACAAACAGTTTCGCCCTAAACTTTTTTTAACCCAATTTTCCTTGAACTTAGCCAGAACCATCTCACATATCTCTTTCTCCACAAAATCAAATAAATCTTAAATTTGGAAAGAGACAAATTGATCAACTACACATGGTTGATATGTGGGAGAAACCTGTGGAATTAATATGCTCTGATGTTTCATCATATCAGAAATCACTTTAAACTCTCGTAAAGCTAATACTTGGATGAGAATTCTTGTGCTCAATTCCTTCTCTGAAAAGTTCAAACGCCACATGGGGCTTGAAGATAAAGATTCTCATGCTCTACTGAACTGAGCTAGCCGGGCCTCTTCCATCAAAGACATCAAACCGAATTAAACATCAAAACCAGAAAACTCAGTTCACAGGACAACTGTTAAATGACAAGTAAGTAGCTTTAGTATACAGACAGCCTATGTCTGAGGAGATGATCAGATCTCAGGACTAAACTAAACTTCTTTGACAACATGTGGTGTATTTGTGTAGGTAGAAATATAGCAAATATAAAAGTAGGAAGTCCATTATTTGCCATGTGATGTTAAAGTGTGACGATCACATCTCAGTGACAGTCTCTCTCTCTCTCTCTCTCTCTCTCTCTCTCTCTCTCTCTCTCTCTCTCTCTCTCTCTCTCTCTCTCTCTCTTCTTCATAAACACACACACGCGGACACACAAACCCTGACCACATGTACTCTTTTATTTTGAAGGTAACAACCGGCCACTTCCTGTGTTGTCCTCGTCCCCTCCCCACGTTTCTCTCTGTTTTCATATCGAAAGTAACGTTTGCCTCGCAAGTATCGCGATATCACACGCAACTCTCACCACGCCTACACAACACGGAAGCTAGTGTGTGTTAGCTCTGGAATCAGCTGTATCCTGGAGACATGAGTGTACAACTCACCCCGGGGGCCATTGGCGTAAGTGTTAACTTTAATACAACACACTTAATCTTTATTTACCCTTAACTCGGCGTCGCCAGCCTGCTATGTTAGCATACGTAGCTCCACCAGCAGAAGCATGCTAGCACTGTTTGCTAACGGGATTTGAAGTCTCAGCTGTTTCTGTTGTTAGACATTTGAACGGTAAATAACATTTGATTTAAAACGAAACGAGAAATGGTGAGTTTCTCTGCGTCAAGTCAAGTTAAGTCAACACAGGTTTATCGTATTTGAATCAGTGGATAGAAAACAATCATGATCCCTTAATAGAGTCAAACTAATTAGCTTATAAGCTCATGTTTAGCAGTTAGGGGCTTCACAAAACAAGTGTGTAAATTTAAATTAGCAGTGTGTTAATGTCATCAGACAGAATGAGACAAAGCAGGAGGCTTTAATAAAACTGTTTTGTGTTCTAGATCCTGTTCAATGGCTCAGAGGTTAAAAACCCTGTTCTGCAGCTGCTGGTAAGTACAGTTCAAACAGTTCATCTGCCAACTCACCCATATTCTATTCAAAACACCACATCACCACACCAGAAGGGACTTTAAATGGTTTGACAGGTCGTGGATTATTATTATAAGTAGATTGGAGCTTCTGTTTCTGGCTTATGTTGAGGTCACAATTATATCATTTAAAAGCAAACATGGAAAAGTCCATTTTTGCTGTAAGGAAGTTTGACTTATTGATGTCACTTGTCCAGTACAACTGAAGACATTACAAATAATAGCTACCATTGCAATAAATGGATAAGTAGCTCTTTTAATTTATCCTAAGGGAAATTTAGGATTGATCTTTATCTTTACAGTCACACTATCAAACTTGAATGGCACTGAGGGGAGCACAAACCTCCACCGAGGCCCAACAGTCTCCTTAAATGCAGTCAAGCTGCACCTTAATACACACGCTCATGGAAATACATTCCCTAACTATGCTAGATTGTTTTTCCGTCAAGATCAATCAATTAATTTCTTGGAAAATTGTAAAAAGGTTTAAACTCAAATGTTAAAGAAAGTTATGAAAGAAGTTCTTGGCTCCACCTCATTTGTCCAGATCCTTTCAGGAGTTTTGTATAATCCTGCTCACAGTCAAAAGTTCAGGAGTGAAATAATAACGTTCATGACGATGACAAAACATAAATGTCCTTTAAGTCATAGCATTTAAATATTTGTGTGCTCCTGTGGTGATTGTTGTATCTTTTCCCTGTATACGCAGGTCAGTTTATAGGTCATCATGGAACTGTGAACTGTCCAGTATTGATCAAAAGTATCCAGAGATTTGAACGGGTTGTTGTTTTATAACATCCTTTGCTTCCTCTGTGATTGTCAGAACTTGAAGAAGATCAGTAGTCCCAATGGACCAAACAGGTTCCGGCTTATGATGAGTGACGGGCAACAATCATCAACTTGTGAGTATCTTGCAGAATATAATGATAAATCTCTGGTGTGTTGGCAGCGGACTAATAAGTGATTAATTATTATGATTAACAATTATATTTGAGAGGAGAACAGAGATGATGGATTGAGTATTTTCAGTTGTACATGAATATGTTTGGTTTTGATGTGTTTGTGTGTGTAGCCTTCCTGCTGGTCACGCAGTTAAACCATCTGGCTGAAGAGAGCATCCTGGAACCAAACTGTGTGTGTGTGCTGAAGAAGACCCTCACCAACACGCTGGCGGATGGCAGGTAGTTGTTTCTTGTTTCTTTCTCCCTCTCTTTTCTATTTGCGGCATGAAATCAGCTTTGTCTTCATTTTATACTTGTGTTGCAGGCGTGTCGTGGTGGTGATGGGTCTGGAGATCTTGCAGTCGGCTGTGGAAACTGAAGGAAAGATTGGAAGTCCCACTCCATTCGGCACAGATGGTATGTTTCTTTAGAAAATGTACATGCATGAAGTAAGAAACATAAAAAAAAAAAAAGGTTTCTGCAGGTTCCCTTATGCTCTTTATTCAAATTGCAGATAGATCTCCAGAGAATTCGGGCTCAAGCACCTTTGTGTCTTCCTCGGCTGCAGCACCTGAACCCTCCAATGAGAGCAGCAGCAGTGAGTGTGTCATGTTTAACATTTTCTATATGATTTCATGCTTCTGTAAACACGACTCTTTGGTCTCAGCAGTCATTACACAGACTTGAGGTGCTGGACTGTGGTAAATCCTCTTCATTAGAATTAAAGGATAATCATTTCAATACCAGTTTTGGCAAAGTAGCTTCTCATCCAGAGCAGCAGCTATTAAAGTGAAATCTGATTGCTTTAGCAATAGCAGGTTTTATCAGTAAATAGGCATCATCTGCAGGGCTCCACTTATTTAACGAAAATCTTTGACAGCTAACAAATTGGATGAATGTCTCGCATATTCGTCAAGCACACACTTATCGATTGCTATACTTACTTTCCAGATAATATACAAAGATTATGCAACAGTTAATCCTTTGGTTTCCATAAACACAAGAGCAGCATGAGGTTGATGCCGATTTAAAATCAATGAAGATGATTTTTAATAGATAGAATAGAAAACGACTATGTGGAAGCTTTTCAAAGCCTTTTTATAAAATATTGAGATTTCAATAAATCATTTTAATCCTTAGGTTCATGGGTATTACATTATATAGATTAATACTTATTTCATCTAAAGATTAAGTACTTCTTTATTTTGTAGTAATATGCACTGGATACCTGAATAGTTTGGTTGACTAAAGGTCACTAATTGAACTCTTTATTCATGCAGAAGGGGCTCTTGGAAAGTTGTGCTTACATATATAATAATATGAAGTCAGGGATAAAGTAGCTATCATTTAAAATAAATATCTAAGGTAAGAACTAAATAACCCTTGGCCCAGGTATTTTTGAGAACATTTAAATTGGAAAAACGCATCTCACCAGCAGATGGAGCCATGCACCCATTGTAGGAGGACTGCTGATAAATGATGTGCTTCTCTCTCACTGGTTCTTCTCAGTGTTGTTGTTCTGCAGACATAGTTTTGCACCCGCAGATTCCTTGTTTTTAATTTTTTCAGAAACTTCAACGTGTCGGATAAAGAAATTTGTTTTCAATCCTCTAATATTCATTGGACTTAGTGTTCACAGCCTGTGGTCTAAGTGTGGGTTTAGAGCAAAATGAAACCGGATCAGGTACAACGCTACGTTAATGGAAAATCGCAATTCCTTCAGAACAAGTGCATTTTTTTCAAATTACACTTTTATCATAAATGCTGCTCAGATATCAGAGAAGAAAACTATTTGTTATCGAATCGCCATTGTGGCTGGTGGAGATAATAACTCGCTGTTTCACTGTTTTACGACCAAACAGATTTTTATAACAGAGTAAGAACCCCCCCCAAATAAGGTTTGGTTTCCTGACAAAGCGACTGGTGCCATGTATCATGCCCAAAGTAGTCTGTGTTTTATCGCAGCTTCTTTTATTAGCTTAGCCTTTGTTTCACTCAGTTGTTTTATAGCAGCGAGCGCTCATAGCATCAACATTGATTTTGTTGTGTGGCAGAAATCTACCCAATAGTCCTCCGCCATGGAGGATGTAGGCAAGTGGGTGGATAATGAGCACTTGGTATATATTGTGTGTTTGTGCATGCGTAGGTGTGTGTCCGTATGTGTGTGTTGTGACTGGGGGAGCTTGTGTGGGCCGATGGCTCCTCGAGTTCATGGTTTCATGAATATTGTGTTGTGGACTGAATCCCCACGTAGCTCAGCACAGACGGTGGGAGAGGGATAAAAGTTGACTAATTTGACAAGAAGCTCTGCATTAAGTCTTCATCAGACTCTATCTTTATTATATCCTCTGATCCATGTTACCTCAGAGATCCCGCCAGATACAGGAAGCCTGCTGCTCTGTTTAATTGTTCTGTTGATGAAACCGTCCTGCATCCTCTTAACATTTTAAAGTGTTTTCTCTTGCGCAATGCAGCCAAGTGTTTGATTACTTCCCAATATTTTGGCAAATTGCATTTTCAGGAAGGAGGTACAATTGTGTGAATTCACAGAATTGCTTAATGGTACACATTTCCAATGAGCTGTGGATGACGCAGTGGTTATAGGGACATTGCTGTTGAGTTGGAAGATCCGGGCTCAAGCCTGTGTAAGAACTTCACTCCTCGCTTCCTTTACTCATGTCTCATCCTTGTGTCTCAGCTCCTGTCAGTAGAGAGAGAGAGCTCCAATGCGAGAGGGTACAGAAGGTCTGCATTTCAATAGTGCTTTTCTCAACCTCAGAGTCTTCATCACACACACACACACACACACACACACACACACACACACACACACACACACACACACACACACACACACACACACACACACAAACTTCATTACAGCACTCTTATACCATGCAGAGATGACACCGACAAAATTCTTAGTTTGGTGTCTTGCCCAAGGACACTTAACCATGCAGGGATCGAACCCCCAACCATCTGGTTAGTGGACGCCCTCCTGAGCCTCAGCCGTCCAGTGCATATGATTCAGGCTCAAGCTTGATTTTAGAAGACAAATAATAACTTCCTGATCAGCTGAAGAAGCTGAATTAGTCTCGAGCCACCTGAAGCAGAACAGAAGAAAAAGATGAACAAAACAAGAAGAAAGAAGAAAAAATCAGTCAAAGACTTCAGATTAAATATTTAATAATTTGTCGTCCCTCTAAAGAGATGAAAAACAGTACAGCCATCACCGGTGCTGTTTTATTTCTCCAAAAACGGTCACAATATTGCTGTTTCTACAACCGTCCATCTGTCCACTGACCAATCACTAAACAGGATTCTGACTCTAACACTGTGTTGTAGTCTACTTCAAAATAACTTCCGGACACTGTAAACCTTTGAGTCCTCCCTCCTCGCTCCCTGTCTCCTCCAAGATGAACGACAGACCGGGATCATTTTCCAGGTCAAGGGCTGCAAGACGGAGGAAGAAGCATAGTTAACTGAATGAGAAGCACCCCCCCATAGTCAGTTTTATAGCAACCTCTGACATTCTCGGAGTGGGTGGATGTGATCAGAGAACCTTTATCTTCAGGTGAAAGCATTTGATAGTGTTTGAGCTTGTCAGCCACAGGTGACATTTAACTTCCTCTATTTAAAAAAACATCAATATTCAAGTCACAATATCAATATTCTGAAATAACAGACAAAAAAAACTGTCTTTAAGCAGAAGGTGTCGAGTCACAGGTCATGACCTCATGCCACCGACGGTTCTGTTACCATTTAAATATTCATCAGGAGCCATCACTTAAAATAGACTAAAGTCAAACTGCTTTGCGGATGATATTTAAATTCCGTTGAGATCTGCACTCGCTGAAGTGCGGTTAAAAAAATATTCATTATTCATCAGTAACGGTTCTCTGCAGGTTTCCTTTGTACTCACAACTCTTTCTCTCTCCTCCTCTGTCTCTCCACAACCCAACAAACACTCACACGCTGTGTCTTATTCACTTTCTCTTTTTATTGCTTTGTTCATGTCTGTATATTTTCTTTGTTTCTCTTCCTACAGCGTCCTCACCACCAAGCAGGCTTTACAAACAGGGGCTGTGGTATACGTTGTTGGCATGCACATTAGGAGCCTGTGCTGCTGATCTTAATCGCAAAAAATGAGGAACCTTGATAGAGCTCCGTGCACCTCACTGTGCTCCGCTCCCCCACTCCCCCTCCACCCATCCCTGGCACCTATTATCTCTCCTTCTCTTCTTTTGCGACCAGCTCCGTCTTACACTCCATCCAGAAAGCGTGTGCATGAATATTGATGTTAATTACCCCGCGACTGAAAATAGCTGTTCAACCTGTGAATTTCCCCAAGGAATTTGTGCAACACACACACACACACACACACACATAGAAGAACACCCCCCCCCCCCCAAAGGAGGATATCATAGAGCTGCATTTCCTGTTCACCAGCATATGAGCTTTAATCAGGGGAGGGTCTCTGTGGAATTATATCTTTTAGTGCAGACAGTTCTTCACCCCCCCCCCCCCCCAAACGCTGACGTTCAGTGTGGCAGGTCACTTGTGTAAAAACTAGGCCTTGCATAAAAGCATTCTGGTACCCGCTCACTGTCTGGTCTGAATCACTACTGGTGTGGCTGTTGCTACTTCATCGTGGGAGGTGAGAGGAAACCTTGTGATTCTGTGGGCTCGACAAACTGTTCAAGTTTTCTAGCTTTGCCATTTGGGACAAGAAGGAGAAAGAAAGCTGAATTGTTCTTTTAAAAACAAAACGGACGTTATTCTAAACTTTAAAAGTTTTTGTTGATTTGACTGATATTCTGATAACTAATTCTTATAATTTCCTTTCTTATGACTGAAAGTAAAGTTATAATGAATGTAATGTGTCACTTGAAAGGACAAACACATTTAAATACATTGGCATAGACTGATGTTAACAGAGATCTGCAGAGAGGTCTGTAGGGGGAGTTTAACTTTCTCAGGTATTTTATGATTTTGGCAGCAGCTCTCATGATCAGATAATAGAACCACCGTTTATATTTTAGAGCTAATGAAATATGTTCATCCGGGGGTTTAATTAAAGTTTATGCTGCCTCGTGGCAAACGGGTAGATGCTCTGCTGGTGACAGATCAGTGACAGCCGTTACATTTGTCAATGTCAGATACTGTTTTTCTCTGAAAAATGTGCTCTGAGTTATTATTATTATTATATATTATCTAAGGGACTAATGTATGTATGTAAGATAAGCCTAAGGTAACATCTTCTTTGACCCAACAAAAGAAAAAAATATGTGCAAAACCCAAAGATATTCAACAAAAATAGATCTTTCAGCACAATTAAAATGTCATCTGTGGAATTCGCCTGTAATTATTTCACTCTTGTTTCCAAGCAGCTGATTCTCCTCCCAGAGGTAATGGAAGAAGTTTTGTGGGGACATCACCCATGATGGCCTCACCCATGAAGGCCTCACCCATGAAGGCCTCACCCATGATGGCCTCACCCATGAAGGCCTCACCCATGAAGGCCTCACCCATGAAAGCCTCACCCATGAAAGCCTCACCCATGATGGCCTCACCCATGAAGGCCTCACCCATGAAGGCCTCACCCATGAAGGCCTCACCCATGAAGGCTTCACCCATGATGGCCTCACCCATGAAGGCCTCACCCATGAAGTTTGTTTCACCCATGAAAGCCTCACCCATGAAAGCTTCACCCATGACACCCTCACCCATGAAGTTCTCGCCCATGAAGGCTACGACCTCTTCTCCAGGTTCTTCAACAAAAGTGTGGCCTATTGAAACCCTCAACCCCTACCAAACCAAGTAAGTGTGTGTGTCTGTGTGTGTTTTTGCATGAGCCCTCTTTCACATACATCTATATTATTTATAAGAGATTTAAAAAACAAATTAATTTTGGCAGGGGTTAGTTCTGTTCGTGTATTTCCTCTTTAACTCCAAGCAAAGTCTTTAGTGCACACATTATTCACGATGTTATTTCACTTTGCCTGCGTTTCCCGTTGTGCTCATTCATCACCTCGACTATTTCCCCTCATGCTGTGCTTCCTCTTTGCTGCCATTTCTTACTGCCACTTTGGGGCATGTGGGTATATGTCGTTGTATGCGGCCGTGTGGATTTGTGCGTGTGCGTGGTGATCAGCCCATTTGCATGGAAATGAAATGAAATGAAATGGAATGAGCGATCTCGCCTCAGAAACTGACACTTAAATAGCAGGTACTGACGGGTCTTTCTGATTTGCTGCTGAGGTTTTCTGTTATTTGACCCCGTGGGGATTTGACCAACCTCCCGTTTTTTTCTATCCACATCCTTCCCTCTCACAATTTCCTCTCCTCCTCCAGGGTTAAATTTGACTGCAGCTTCTTCTCCTCTTGCTTCTTATCATTTCATTAGGCTTATGTCTCTGCCTCTGACCTTAAAGTTGAACCACAGTAAGACAAAAGCACAGACACGCCAAGATGTAGTTGTCCAGATTGGAGTAAAGTTACCCTGTCAACTCTCCCTCTATGTTTGGGCTCTGATAACGTGGCCTTGTTTGAAATTGCACGCTGTAAAGATAAGTGCGCCTGCAGGTGCTGTAATAAACTGATGACTGTTCTAACTTTGATGTTGGGGAGCACCTACAGTGAGTAAAAATGGATGACTTCAGCAGCGGTGGTTCTTCTGCGTGCAGTTGTGTTAAATGAAAGGAGCCGGTGTGTGTTTGTGTGTGACAAGTGCTACATACAGTAGATTATATGACGACGATTTGTATGTGCACGCAGTCCTTTATGGCCCGTTTACATGGCTTTCTCATTCCTTTCTGCTGGTATTAAGTAATAGCATCGAGAGAAGACTATAATTGGCTTTTGGCTGCCATAAACCCTGGTGGAGCAGTCTTATCCATACTGAGCAGGGAATGAGGTTCACTCTGGGCCAGCAGCTGCTCTCATGATAGGGGATTTAATTGCAGGCAAAGTTATGGTATGAATATCCTCCACTGCACAATTATCAACGCAGTCAAAAAGCTCACTGCTGCATAAACTGCCGAGCTTGGCTGGCTGTTGTTGAAAACGTAGGGAGAGGCACATTTTAAATGCATCCCGGAGTTGGAAGATGTACAACACCTAGTTCACTCTTTGAAAAGAAAGTTGTTGGATGTTTTCTTTTCTTTTTCTTTCAAGGAACTTTAAAAAGACGGAAAAAGACACTTATCCAATTTCCTCGGGAATTGTTCTTTTGCTCTGTTGTGTTACACACTGGTGACTGATGTGAGCCGAGCTTGGATGCTCATTAAGTAAAAAGATTTTCAAAGTGTCTCTGCAGCAGTCGTCTCTGTTTGTTCTGACCTTTAGACCACAACTGCTAGTTTACTTGCACATAACTGTGTTGGTCAAAGAGAACCTTTAAAATGTATTTATTAACAAGTCTACTTTTTATATTTAGTGGTCTTTTTGCATATACACAACAGAAATCGGATTAAAGTTTTCTCTATCTGCAAATTAATAATTTCAAAATATCAAATTTAAATTGTTGACTTTTTATCGACTGTTTTTTCCTCCAGAGTATTTTATAGCATGTTGTGTGATCTCATTCCGATTTAGTGTTGCTCATGTCTACCCTGTGTGTATCCCTAGGTGGACTATCAGAGCCCGAGTTACCCACAAGTCCAGTATCCGCACCTGGAATAACTCTAAAGGAGAGGGCAAGCTCTTCTCCTTTGAGATAGTGGATGAGAGTGTGAGTACAGGAGTGGAGAGGTCTTCATATCGGTTTATTGCCAACATATGTCAACATATGTCACACATGGCTGTTTTATTTTTATTCATGCCACGAAATGTCTTTAATGAAATGTGCTTGTCAACAGGGAGAAATCAGGGTCACAGCATTCAAAAATGAGGTGGACAAGTTTTTCTCTTTAGTGGAGCAAGGCAAGGTGAGCAGCTCCCACTCCCACATATCCATCCACACTTTAGGCGATAACAGTCTCTTGGAAAGCTCACAAAAACGATAACGTCTGCATGCACTTTACCCAGGATGGCTGGAAGCTGCAAGTAAATGTTTTACTAGCGTTACTTCGAAAGGAAAACAGCCGCCTTAGTTATTAACTCGAGACTCATTTTGTCAAGACAATATCTTCATTCATAGAGGAATTCATAGACAGTCAAACAAGAGTATAATTTGTAAAGTAGTGTCTAATAAACCGCTTCTGCAAAATTCCCCCATGCCTGCTGGACTTCTGTCCAATCACTGAGCCACATGCAGGTAGTGGAGAATTTTGTGGAAGGGATTTATTTAGTCATATTTTACTGAAATATATGTGTTTGAGACATATTGAGCAGTTTGGTGGATAATATTTTATTGTTTCGCTGTTGTTAAAATGTCTGGTTATCTTGTGGCTGCCAGTGTGGCAGGTTGTGTTCTCTGTGGAGTATGCATATAAAGTTTGTCTCCCAAGCTGTTATCAGAGCTGCACTGGACTTCGCAGCTCCTCCGTGTTTTTTCCGGAAGGACGTGCATATTTCCGAGTGTTTCTACAGACTTTACCTGCCTCACCCACTAGTATACAGTCAGGGGATCTCCACTGGTTTCAGTGTTTCAGACTGTTGGGCTTTTGTGATTGATACAGAGATAATATCTTTAGATCCTCTAAGGTTTTGTTTTTTATCTCTCATTACACAATAACCACATTTCCTTTAGCAATTTGAAGAAATTAATGGTCACTGTAATCATTCTCTCTTGGACAAAACCCACTGTCCTCATTGTGTGCAAAAATATATACTTAACTTTTACCAGTCAGACTAAAGTCTTATTATGTCTCTGTCCCAGAAATGTAACTCCCAAGGATGCATCTTTCAGTTGTGTCTCTAAAAGAGGATGTCTTCACAGAGAGCACTTGTCTGATGCACTTCACCTTAAATCAATCCAAGACTAAATGTCACCCAAATTATATCATTGGGCTCCAACAGGATTTCACCTGTGCTGTATGCATGTAACTACATCGAGCACTTCTGTGCTCGAGAAGTGCTCGATGTAGACCGGTACAGAAGACTGAGGGGCCTCACAATCTCATGTGTTAACATGTTGTAAAGAGACAGTCTGCATAAACACAAAGAGCCAATTTAGTACGAAGAAAGTGAACTTTAGAAGGAAATTACATGATTATATATGTTTAGAAAATTGTTCAATTTCTTTTCTTGGCGCCAGTCCAGTGGAAATCCATAAGGAGCCAGTTAAAATCTGATCCACTGGTCAAATGAGCCTGTGAGGAAAAAGCTTATGTTGACGAGCGTGTGTTTGTGTTGGAGCAGACATCACAGTGAGAGGCACACAGAGCAGATGGGTCTGAACTTTACAAATTGTCAAATATTCAGTCATGGAAAACAACTTAGACCTCCAGAGGCTTCTTTGTCTTAGTAACAGTTTCGGTCGTCACACCACAAGGAGAATGATCAATAACTCTCACAACATATATTGTATCTATCTAAGATTAGAAAACGTCCAATAAGAGCTTATATGGAGGAAACTTTTAGCCAAAACACTTGGTGGAAGAGTCTCAGAGGCAGTCATTGCTAATAGCATCATCTTTCAACCAGAGGTCCCTGGTTCAAGATCTCATGTCAGAAAGCATCTGCTTCCCTGTCCCTTTAATAAAGAATGTATTGCCTATCACCTCAAGCTGCTGTTTCATAACTGAAAATGACGGTGACCTCTGACCCGGCTCTAAGGCGGGTCAGAGGTCACCCTCATTTTCAGTAAGTCTTTACACCTAGTAAGTCAAGGGCTCGCCATATTTTGAATTGAATTGGTTAGATAATAAAAGCACCATTAGTTGACAAAAGATAAAGTTGAATGTAAGATTGAGGTGTATAGATTCATGATGACACAGTCAGAGAGCAGATTATAGACGTCACCAGTGTCACTAACAAACCCTCAGAACATGTGCTTGGCATGTTTCCCTCTATCTGTGCAGTTGCAGCCAGGTAGAACACATGTTAAAGCCCACGCTCAATTCAGTCTGTCCCACAGAGCTATATGACTCAATTAACCCCGGCCATCATTTCGTTAGTTGCACTGATTCAGGTATCAGCAACTAGCAGTGACTCCCAACGCAGCCCCAGATCCAATTTGTGCCATATGCCCTTCAAAGATAAATAAAGGGATGAATCCGTCTTCCCCTTCGTGGTCTGATTATTGACGGAATAGCGAGTCGGTGTGACTGGCTCCGACTGGCTCCGACTGGCCCAAGTGCTTATCACATTAGTTTCATGCTCCTATCTTTGTGTGGGGTAAATCAGAGAGAAGTGAAGGGGAGAGAGTGGGCCACAGATACAAACTCAGAGAGAGAGAGAGAGAGAGAGATAATGGATGGTGAGCTGGAAGAGTAAATGAAGAAGTGTGCCCTGCAGATCGAGTTTAAATTGTGCTGTTTAGCACACTTGCTCACAGCAGCTGCTTATTTTCTGGTGAATTAGAGAAGTGATGGGGCTGATATGACACCACATCTTAAATGGACTTTTTTCATTTCTATTGGGAGGTTTTGGGGAAATAACATTTCCTTGGCAGGATCAATAAAGTGGTCGCTCAATCGGATCAGTCATAGTTGCTCCGGATTTACGGGAAAATAACCATTTTGATTACCTGTAATTGTACTACGCCATCACATCTCATCCCATCTGTTCCCTACAGGTGTACTACATCTCCAAGGCTACGCTGAAGCCGGCCAACATGAAGTACACCACAGTGAAGAACGACTATGAGATGACCCTCCAGGCCAATTCGTCCATTGTGTTGTGTGATGACAGCCAGGGAGTCCCCACACTGAACTGTGACTTTGTGCCCATCGCCGAGCTGGAAAACAGAGACAATGACGCCATCGTTGGTAAGACATGTTCATCTGTGAGACCTAATTTCTACATTTCATACGCCAATAAAAGAGCAACTAAACAGTGAGTGAGCAGGTAAAGTCTCAAGTCAATTGGGACTCCATCTGAGGAGCTAAATATTCAATCACAATCAAATCCCCACAATGTTAACAATCATCTAATCGAGAGGTATGTGTCAAGCCAATGACTCTCTTTGTTCAGAAAATATGACTCACGATATTTGTTTATTCAATATACTCTAAAGCAACCTGCTCTGCTCTATCTGTTGGAAGTTCTAACTCGCAAAAACGTTTCCCTCCTGCCACAGAGCTTCAGGTCCTGCTGCCAGACACAGAAAACAAGTTCTGGGGTGTTGGTTTAGAGCAAGGGGACCTGAGACAATAAGGAAATATAAATAGTACAGCTGTCATTGACGTCATCAGAGCAGCACAACACAACGATGGCACAGAAAATAGTGATTGTTCTGACATGACATAGTTGCTCAAAGATGTCTTTCTTCCGCAAAGTGGTCCATGACTAATGTGAGAGGCAATGGGGGAGATGTGACAATCATGTAGCGGTTGGATGAGAGAATATTACAGCCCGAAGTCTTATACACAGATTGTCAGGTGCAGCTGAGGACTTTGCTTGACAGCTACTTCCGTAAAGACCCCAAGGCAAACATTGGGTTGAGAGAATTTTCCAACGACTACTGAACGGTATACGTTTGTTTTACCTTTTTAAATGCCAATGAAATCAACTCGTCAAAATCTTCTCAAACGCTGATGATGATAATTATGTGAGCACCCTGAGGATTTAGCAATAATTTTGTGTAAATTACAATTCCTAATTTATTCAGATTAGTTTGGCATTATGACATCTGGTGAAAATAGTGTCTATCTCTGTGGAGAGAGTCAGAATATCCATGCATGACTGGGCCAACAGGTTTGGACCATTCGGGTGTTGTGTTTGTTCTCATAACAAAAACTGGTGAATGCCCAAATTCTTTATAATCCCTGGTATGAGTCTGTTGAGCAATCATGACATTTCACCTTGTTTAGTTTTTTTATATCAAAGAACTTATTAAAAAAACATCAATCAGTTAAGACCTATCAATAATGACAGAACCCATATTTGAGAAAAACTTATGTGACGTGTACTTTACCTTTTCAGTTTGGCCCATGTCCCATCCATTAACATGAAGTAGGCAGGATTTATTAGCTATACTGCAGGCAGCCACCAGGGGGTGATGGAGATGGTTTGTTGTCCATCTCTATTAACAGTCTGTGATATACTGTAAACATGTTTGTTATCAGCTGAACCATCTCTCTGCTCCGTCAATGCAGACACTTAAATACCATTGTTGAATATAAAACAAAAGTTAATAGACAGACTTATGCCTGTCAGTGGTGAACCAGATATCATGGAGGAAAACATCACGACTGGGTTCGGGGGAGGGTTAATTCAGGCAGACAGTACCGAGGGAAGATAAAGAGAGGATGATGCTCATTCCACTGTTTTAGTTGGGGTGCCTGCCCTCTGTGCCTGACAGGGGCGTCTTATCTCTGCGACAGGTAAATTGGGACGGTCCATGTGTAGATTGGGGTTGAACGTGGTGATTCAACGATGTGCTGAATGTTATTAGTGATATGATGCACATGTCGGATAGTGGTGTCTCTGCAGGTTTGGCAATTAGGATGTAATTTTTTTTAAACTTTAGAATTTATTGTATTTTTAGAAACTGGTCTGTGAAGGAGATGTTTGTCTTTACCAGTTTTATTTTAATACAGATTTTTGGTAAGAATACAGAAAACAATACAGGTTTTAGATCACTTCTGAGAAAAAAAAAGCCCCTGTTTCTTCAACAACACAATCTAAACTGTAATAAGAAAGTGGCATCGTTTCTCTAATGTAATCAAACATGATCACAGATCTGAAATCTGACATGGTGCTTGACAGTTTCTGATACTTGGTGTTCAAACACATTTCAGTCTGTACCCAACAGATAACAGGTTTTCAAAGCAAGAGGAACACGTGCTAAAGAAGAGTGAGAATGGGAGGAAGAAGCTCGGCTTAAAGGGGAAATTATTGCTCTTCTGATTCTCCATGGGTTTGAAGTGGCATTTCTCTCCACACATATCAGCACAGGTCCATGTGGCCTCTTGTGCCTGTGATCTAACATACAGATGGGAGTGTTGAATTGCATATTTGAATAGTTTTTTTTAACTTCTCTCGCATACGGTCATGAAAAACATACAGCAACTCCTGGGTCGCAGCACATGGAAGGCTATTGATTCTTTTAAGTGCTGGACATGCCATAATGGAGAACTTAATGGTCGAATCTACTGAGTTTTGAGCACTGTGGGTTTATATTTGAGGAGTAATAATACATGATTACATTAGCTTTGAGAAATACAGGGCAGCACAGCAGAGCATTACACAAGTTAAGGGATGCACTGAGCGGTTTACCTAGAGGAGTGTGTTTCCGTCGGTCGCAGAGGGGCAGCGTTACATGTCCCGGGCATCATCTGTTGTCTCTCCCTTCACACGCTCTCCACTTACTCTCTCTCCGCTCCTTTGTTAAATAGGGGATTATAACATGGTAATGAGAACTGTCAGCCTGTTCCTGTGGTGATAATGGAGTTCAGAGGTGGGTGACATCGTTTCAATCATAATGGAATTAAGGAGAGCGGGGAGAGTGGAGACAGAGAGCAGGCGAGGACTAGGAGGCGTGGGTTTAAAAAAAAAGGTTAGCAGACGGGAGGATGGAGTTCAGAGCATGACCGGTTTCAAAAGTCTATATTATAATTCTGTCCAGTCATCTTATCCAACGCGGGCACTAGTCTGATGGCATGAGATGATCGACAGAAAATTAATCACCACAATAGTCATCATTGTTAAGCCATTTGAAAGTGCCCTGTGGCATTTCTCTAGCTAGGATGAAGACATAGACAATTTTTTTAACTTTCTCTGCATACGATTGAATTTGTGTATATATATATATATACAGTATGTCTCCTATGTTTTCATGTGAACTATGCAAAATCATATTTGTAAACTCTGCCAAGGAGGTTATATTTTTGCCCCTGTCCGTTTGTTTGTTCGTCGTTTGTCAGAAATACACAAAAACAGCTGAATGGATTTCCCCCAAACGTTGGGATGGGAGATGGGCCATAAAAGACCCAATACAATTTTTGTGTGGATCGGGACAGAGGGGCGGATCAGGGAATAGGACAAAATCTGTCATCTTTAGGGACTGATATTTATGAGTGCAGGCAATGTGGTGTGGCTTGATTGAATTTAAGGAGAGCAGTTGGCCTTGGCGGAGGTATGCGCTCTACTTAGTGCCATTCTATTTATACAAAAATGTGCTTTGGAAATTGATTCTCCTCGTTCTGATTATTAGTCATGGTGGTCCACCTCAGCAGTGACTGCTCCTCAGTGCAGTAATCCTGAATGAAGTGTTTAGGCCTTGAGCCTGACAGGAAACATGAATGAGGAATGAGTTTGTTTGTTGTGATCTGGAATATGGGCCTGGGTGTTAGCCAGCCTGATATGACATTTATGTCAGTCTGCAGCAACTTTGCAATATCAAAGGGCCGTCAATTCTCTTTACTGCTCATGTTGTGATAATAATTCACATAATGTCGAAAATATCTAGGGGGCCTTTTTACTCTTGATACCATATATAGACATTTCAAAAGGCTCTGTTCACATAACACACTGTTTTATTATTTTTCTACTGTCTCTGAAATCATATTTGACTCCCTGTATCCATGAGGAGTTATGGACAAACACCTCTCTAATAATTGTCTCCCTCCTCAGATGTTATCGGTGTCTGTAAGAGTGTGGAGGATGTATCCCGGATCACCACGAAGGCCAGCAGAGAAGTCTCCAAGAGGGCCCTCAGCCTAATAGACACAACAGGCAAAGTGGTGACAGTCACACTGTGGGGAGAGGAGGTAACAACTATAATCCTTCTATCTGTCTCCCTGCTCTCCCTCTGCATCCTGGGAGGGTTTTTTAATGTAAAAACATGTGTTGAGCAGACTGTAATTAATCGTGTGTTTATAAAGGTGTCCATGCGTGTATGTATCCGTGTCAGTGAACATAGCACAACGGTGTGTGTGCTCTTGCATGCAGAGTGGTTTGATTGCGTTTCCTGGGCCGTAAAATTTAGATCGGTCAAATCCTTCCCGTGACCTTCGGGAGTGTTTTGGACCGTGGTCCCTGATTTGAGAAAAAGGGCTAAATAACTCTCGAATGTGCAAGAAATGATGCTATTCTTCTCTAAGCTCATTCAATCAGCAAGAGATAATTCCTCCTCTTTGCTAAAATCAAAAAATGATTTTCAAATTAACTTGTAGGTTGTCCAATTATCAAAGCAAACTACACCGCGCATTGCTTTCCAGGCTGCAGGCGTACACCGAACATACAAGAGACAATAACACAACTGCTTTTGCTGTCTCTTGTGTTCAGAATGTCTCTCCTCATTGACACAGTTTTGCTTTTTCTTTCTCCAGGCAGAGAAGTTTGACGGCAGCCAGGAGCCCGTGGTCGTTATCAAAGGGGCTCGCGTGTCTGATTTCGGAGGCAGATCTCTCTCTGCCTCGTTCGGCTCGACAGTCATGGTCAACCCAGACATACCAGAGGCCTTTAGACTGAGGACCTGGTGAGTCAGTGGTGTGCAGCGCTCACACAAACATGAACCCACTCAAAACACACATAGAAATGTTTATACAGAGTTGTCATGCTGGCATGTACAGTGTGCATGGACACTTACCACAAAACATATGTGTAAACATAATGATATCACTCTAATAATAAACACTAAACCCACACACACTCACATGGGAACTTCATTGCAAAGCCCTGATGATCACGTGTCAGGAAACTGGTGACGTGTGCCTCATTAGTCCCAGCGGGTCTCTAGACAGGATTGGATGGTTTGAATAAAAGAAAAGCAGAACGCGGATATTTCTGGATTCTCGCGACGAGCAACATCAAACTGGATTCCAGGTCCTGTGGAGGGTTTTGAATTATGACTCATACGCTCATTAGGGCTGATGCCAAGTCTGGCCACCGCTGAAAAGAATGGCCCTTTTTCCCTCTTCATTACATGTGTGTGTGTATATATAAGGGTTCAGTGTGCATGTGATTGCCTCAGAGTTACATGGAAATCTCTTCTTATAGAATTGAATGTAAAAACATCCTCATTGCTTCAGTGTGAATGCAGTAAATAAAGGGGCATGCATCATGGTACCTGAGGGCATTGTTGTGTTCAGTCTTTCACTCGTTCTAATAATCTACCTTTGAGGAGAAGCAGTGAATGATTGACAATAATTGTTTTTCATCGGGAAACACAAAGAGCCTCTGTCTGACTCGAGTTCCTGTGGCGATGTGGTGCGTTGTGGGATTGTTTTGACCGGGCTCGCTCTTACTTGAAAGAAAGTGATGAAGTTGGATGATGCCTTGATTAGATTGTTCTGCTCATCTAGAATACAGAGCAGGAGTCGCACTGATGCATTAAGATTTTAAAGGGCATGTTTAAAAAGGTAGATAAGTGAAGAGATGAAGTGGGCAGACAAGAGCACAGATGGATGAGTTTTTTTCCTCTCCTCTTTCCCCGAGTGTATATGGCCTGAAATATATTTCGAGATAAAAGGCTGATTGATGTGTGAAGGCATGTCGACAGCAGTCAGCATGTCAGATAAAAGAGATGGCAGAGTACAGATGCAGTGGCTGTAAATCAGTTCAGTCAGAGATTAAGGGGGAAATTCAGTCACGGCTAAAGATGGTTTCTTTAGATAGCAATAGACAAATACAGTGTCATGTGTAACACAACTCAGTATCTCCTTCAGAGGAAAACTCAAGGTGTATTAATACAGCATACAGCGTGCTCATATAAACAAACAGACTTGCTTCTACAACCCCTTTTAAAAAAAAGATAGAATCGCTCATATACGACTAATATAATGTGTACCCTTTGTCATACAATAAGAAGAATCGCTCGTATACGACTAATATAAACAGTGCATGCTCTGTAATATAATAACCTCAGTATGAAGGATCATTATATCTGCTAGCTTTGTGTTTTTCTTTATGATTATCAACCCCTCCCTCTTTTATTTTCTTCCTTCTCTCTGTCTCCCTATACTTGAAATAATGTATGTCATGGTTCACATGTATGAATCTCTATGTTTAGTTTTGATGCACAAGCGTGTTTGCGCATAACTTTATTTGCCTGTGTTCTCCGTGTGTGTTCATGTGCAGGTACGACTCGGATGGCTTCGCTCTCAACAGCCAATCCCTGACCAGCTCGTGGTCAGCGAGCAGCGGAATGAAGATCAACTGGAAAACACTGAGTGACGTGAAGAACGAAAGCATGGGACACGGAGAGAAGGTACGGTGCACATAGGCCCACATGCAAACTGTACATACACATATCAGGGAATTAGTTCTTGCACTTAAAGTTACGAGAAATCCTTATCCAGGTGGTAGAACAAGCAACTCCTCTAGTTCTTATTGCTGAAGCCTAAATTGCCCCTAAAGTGCCATTGTTGAATGTGAATATGAATCTGTATTATAAAGCGTTTTGTGTGGTCCATTAGACTAGAAAATGCGATATATAACGCAGTTCATTTATCATTTACCATTTGAAGATAAAGTGGTGGAAATTGCAAGCAGTGAAGACGTAATCTAAGGTTTTATGTCTTCATTTCACTGAATACATTGCATATATGTTTAGTATTTCTGTTTCATTGGCTCTTTTATCGCTCTGCGTAACTCAAGGTTTGATTTTTGAGTTTTAGATTGACTCAGCCTTTTGTATTTGAGTCAGAGAAAAGGGAGATCTACAGTAGATCAATAAAACCACGAGGTGTGTAAGAACAAAAAAACGAAACCTTTTTTATTTCTGCTGCAGTTTTAGTTGGATCACTGAGGCAACTCGACAAAAACTTTGGCTGGAAACAGATTTTGGTGTGAGCCAGTAAATCCCTCTGTCACTCAGGCAGCTGGCTGCTGTTTAAAACAAGAAAGGGGACAAACCACACACAGGTGACGTCATACCAGCAAAGCTACGGTACAACAGAATGAGACCACAGGAAATCTTTCAGTGTTGTTGGACAAGCATGGTAAACACTGTCCCTCAGAATCAAAGGATTAGAACTTCACTGGTCTGAACCAACGTTTCACAGTCGCACCACAACAGCTCCTTCACGTTTATGGTCTTTGACTTAAGAGTAAATCATCTTGAGCTCTTTCACTTACTTACGCTTACTATGTAGCCATACATACAGTATTCAGCTCAATTACCTTCTAACAGGGGCTTGTCAAAATGTAGTTTTGGAAAGAATCGAAAACTCCACTTCCGTAAATCAGTCCCAGCCGCCGGTGCCATTGAGCACTGTTCGCCTGTTTATTCAAATTCTATTCATATTGAACATTTTACCAATCAACCCAAATTCTACACTACCATTCCTCCGGCCCATAACAATACACAAGCCAAGTTTGAAGCTGATAAGATGATTGGTTCTTGTGATCTGCCTTGTACACACAGGCAGACAGATCTTTGGAATTGTCGGATAGACCACAAAGTAGAACACTGACATCAGGTGTGCTTTAAACGCCCACTTCTGAACATCAGTAAACACAAATGTTAATTTATGTTTTGGGGCTTTTTAAGTTGGTTTGTTTTCTCAGCCACACAGAGATCAGCCCGAAAGCCTCTTATTCAAACTATCGCAGATAATATTCAGTGAACAGACACAGGTTTAGTGATTTATAAGACCGACTGCTTCCTCGTCTCATTTCAATGTAAGCACTTTGACAAACACAAACCCAGAGTCTGTCTTCCATTCACGGTAAACAGAGCAGCTCTCGGTTTTACTTTGCTATGACGTCGTGGATTAGTATCACGGTTCTAGCAAAGTGAACATATTGACTGAAATTAATGACCTGCCATCCGTGGTTGCAGTAGCATGTGTAGAAGTATAACTGTTTAATTAGCTCTATTTTTCAGAGTAGTCTCCATCATTCCTCATATATAATTAGAAGCCACATATGGGTAGCTCCTGCATCAATGTCATTTCTCATAAGAATTTCTAATTACGTGTTGGAGGTGGAGGAAGCCTGAGGGCATAACATTACCAGAAGGGATGTGGCGCGGGCTGAGAACCCGGTAGAGTGAGAAGGTGTGGAAGAGCCAGGCAGAGCCACCTCCTCTGACAAAGCTGTGTTGAAGGATGGAAGGAAACAAGGCCACAGGAAGAACAGGAGTGTGGAGACAAAGAGAGACAAGTGTCAAGGCATGTTAAGGGGACAGGTAGAGATTGGTTTGGAACACATAACTGGCAGAAGTGAGGGAAGGAGATGAAAGGTGAGAGTGTGTAAATAATTCAAGCTCTTATTTCTTCCCTCCTCTTTTAGTCTCTTTCCTTATTCTTTATCTGCCTGTGCTTTGTTCCCCCCCAAACGCTTCTGTAATTGAACGCCTTTAAGGAGGACGTCTGTCACATTCTCTCAGGCTGCTTCTGTTCTAATAATGAAATCCAAATCATTAGCTTCTACTTTGAAGCGATCTAATTTGACATTCCACCTGTTTGCCTCCATGTACTGTTTGTGTGAGGCTGGTGTGTACAAGCCATTTCTAATTAATGTGCGTGTGCGTGTGTGTGTGTTTGGGACAAGCATTAAAGTTGGCATGTGCAGCCACGTCAATTATGTGAGGAAGATTTTCACTTGGTTGCCCTTCCACATACAAATTTTAATTGCATTTAGGTGCCAGAAGGTGACACAGGAATTTTCTGTGATAAGAATGAAAACTATTTTCTGTGTGTGTTTGAATCTTTAGGTCGGTCGGCGCACATACTTTTACGTTTGTGTGCTTGAGCATTTTTTTTTTGGTGTATCTGTTATTGCGTGCAGCGTTAGTCACGCTGATCTTCCTGGTTCTCCACAGCATGCTTAAGGTTAAGACTTTGCCCCAAGGCGTCTGTGTACACACTGGAATTTAGAGGGAGAGGGAAAAACACACTCACAAGGAGAAGAGGAGAGATGATGGCAAGTCCAGGGGGATTTATTTAGAGTGGTTTTGTTGTGATGGCAGAGCCACGGTCCAGATCCTGCCGACCTCCATCCTCATATTCTCTGTAGCATCTGCCAACGTGACGAGCCGTGAACCAGCCTCGACCAAAGGCATCCTGTGCTTTTCCTCCCGCCATGTCCACCCTCCCACCACCTTCCCCGCCCCTCGCCTTCCCACCTCTCCAGGCTCCCAGCGATCTCATCTGCCCAAGTCTAAAATGTGATGAGGCAGGCACATGGGCAGGAACATGGGAGCGGAGTGTTGAGGAGGGGAGGGCTATTGCTAACGGGAGAATTTCTCCTAATTAATAAAACCTTCTGAGTAAGTGTTTTTTTGGAAGGGGTGATCTTGCTGTGTGGCATGGGTACTGGGTAGATGGATGGATGGGTGGACAGATTATGATGCTGTGAGTCAGGGTTTGCTCGCGGGAAGAGAGTGTCAGAGAGCTCTAAGTCTGACTGACAGTATCTGTAGAGGTCGTGGGGACGAAGGACTCATCATCAACCATCTCGCAAGGAAGGCAGACAACACAATGGTCTTTTCACATTCAATGCTCTTACCGAACACTTCACTCAAACTGAGGGTTGTATAACAAAGGAGCAGCAATACTCAGTCAGTGTGTGTTTGTGTGAATTTGGCCTATATCCTAAAGAGAGTCTTTGATGGACTCATTTAGGCCATCATTAGAAATTAGTCTGGCCCAGTTCGAGCTTGTAGTTGCTGTTGTTGAGAATGGATTTTAAAGCATTTATTTTGAATTCTGGCTGTTATTCCAACATCTTGTTTAAAGTCTGGTTAAACAAGGTTTTCTTTCTGCTTTCTTACATTCAGTGTGCAGCACATGCACATGAATCGGTTTGTGCTTGCACTTGTGCGTCTATTTGAATCCACGTGTGTTTATTTGCATGCAGACGTGTACACATGTATGTGCCTCTTCCCGATGAGACACAGTTCATCTACTTTGTGCATTCTTTATATTTATATTTATGGAAATCGAATGCTATGGAATGTTTTTCCCCCAGAATTTGTATTTCTCTCCTTTTTAGCTGTTGATTTTACCAGTGTGAGCTCTGCCGCCTGAGGTGCTAATATCTGTTTAAATTACTGCAACATCGCTGCATTTTAATTTGATTCTGTTTGACTGTGTACATTTTAATTTGAATTCATAACTGAAAGAAGTTTGTCTCCTTGTATATGCATTGCAAATGTGTAAGTTTGGGTCTTTGCATATAAACTTGCATGTTAGACGTGTCCTTGTGTGTACATTTACAACAATTTATGTATCTGTGAGGCAGAGAGATCCATCTCATCTTGCATCTATTATACATAGACTTCTCCAACTCTCCCTGCTTTCTTTTTAAACTTATCCAAGATTGTTTGGAAGTCAAATAGAGATCTGTAAACAGCGTGCATCTACCAGCTGCACTGACGTTCTGGCAACAGTTTCATGTATGATGCCAAGTTTGATCTGAGTTTATTTTTACTTTTTTCAGTGTTTCTCTCTCCTCCCGAAGCAGCATATTCATTTTCTTGAAGTTTGTCCTGTCTGCGCTAGGAGAACTTTTGTGCCTCCTCATCTCTTACATGTTTGATGAGCTTTAGTTTTTGCTGTGTTGCTACGATTTAAAGATACCAATAATCATTATTCAAGAAAACTTAACATTGAAATGAATGAGAGACCATTTGATGAGTTCATGTTTCCTTTAATCGCTGTTTGCTAATGCTGCTGTTATGTGCGTAATGGTTGTGATATCACAGATAGTATTCACATAAACCTTTCTTGTAGTGGCAGCATTATTTTTTTATGAATCGTTTAGGCTGGTTGATCTGCAGTTGCAACTCAATAGGAAAGAGTTTGTGAAGTTGGTCATTGTCCCTATGACTGTGTTGTGATTGTAACTCTTGTGCTGTGGACCAGCGATTACTCATTGTGCCTGTGCCACCTGGTATCTTGTTCATCTACCAAGATGAAGCCGCCTACATAACAAACACTTTGATGAGGTGTCTTGTTCCGGTTTATTCATTGTAGGCCTTTTAAAATTGCATCAGTGGTAGAGAAGTGTTGCTCCAGTCTTTGCGATGCCTAGTCTCCTTTTTCCAGAACACATATTAATCAAAAAGATCCATTTCTTGATTTAAAATCAGACAAAGATCATTACTCAACCAGGACCTTTTGACACTTTATTTTTTAAATAAAGTTTTAAGAATATAAGTTTTAAAATATGTCTGCTTCTAAAGCAGATGCTCTCAGCAGAAAGTAAGTGTTTCGATTTATGTCAACAGTAAAGGGGTTCTGTCGTCATCAATATCACAATTTACAATAAGACATTTTTTACTAAGAAATCCATTATCCAACATCTGTTTAATCTGTCAAATATCTGTTGCAAGGGCCTTTTGTATCAATAACAGATAACATCTTTTATGTGCTATTTAGGCTTGAACTTTTCATATGATTTACTTTTTTCACGTTGAATAGGCAACTAAATGCTGTTTTACTCAAGACTTTAAAAAATGAGTTGTTTTATTGAATTAAGGCAACGATCAGGCAACTACAAGAGCAGCTAAAGTCGTCTTTATGTTTTTAATATCTGCCAGTATGACAAGCGACTACCAAAAGAGTCCAATAAGAAAAGCTACAAGTTAAACATGGAAAGAGATGATCACTCAGTGCAAAAATAAAAGGTACAGAGCGCAACACAAACATTTTCTTTAATTAAATGGTTGTGTTCAGGTTCATTTGGTTTGGAATATTCTCCCCGCATGTAACTTGATTTGCAGGTTTGATTTCTCCTCGGCACAATATTGTGTAAAGAGGCAGCACCTGCAAATTGACTATGGCCTCTTAGACGTTCCAATTGCAGCAGTTTGATGTGATTCTGCACTTTTTATTGATCTTTCCGCTCTATCCCCATAATTAGATTTCGTCCTCTTCCATTTCCTCTCTCCATTCAGGCAGACTACTTCAGCTGTGTGGCGACGCTGCTGTTCACTCGTAAGGACACTTGTCTCTACCGGTCCTGTCCGTCTGCAGACTGCAAGAAGAAGGTTACAGACCAACAGAACGGGATGTACCGCTGCGAGAAGTGTAGCAGAGAGTTCCCCAACTTTAAATACAGATTCCTACTCTCTGTAAGTGCAGAGCGCATACAGTGCACATCATTAATGCCTGTTTGACACACATACGGTTATGCTGACTGCGAGAAATACTGTATCTTCTGTTATCACACACACACACACACACACTCAAACATGCACATAAATAATCACTCTCCCCTTCATCATCCCTGTCTGTCGAACTCTTAGGCCAACTTGGCAGACTTCGGGGATAACCAGTGGGTGACATGCTTCGAGGAGACAGCCGAGGTCTTATTAGGTCACACTGCAGAAGCACTGGGCGAGTTTAAAGACACAGTAAGACACATAAACACACACACACGCACACAAACACAGACACACTCGCTTTAAAATGTCCTCATAATGATGGTACAGAACCAAAATGTGTCCTCATAGCTATAGAAAGACAAGCACACTCACACACATACATAGTTCTGCATGAATTAGTTTGTTTATGTCTGACAAGAAAACTGACTTCAACATTTTTCCAGGAGGTCCTTACCAGATTACTGCAGTCAACATATGTGTGTGTGTTTGTTTGTGTGTTTTCCTCAGGACGAGACGGCCTTTGATGAAGTCTTCCAGAAAGCCAACTTCACGACGCACATCTTTAAAAACAGAGTCAAGCTTGAGACGTACAATGTAAGTAGCTAATAACGGGAGCACACAATAGAATTTGATACAATGCAGTGCAATTTACTTACCCAGGAATAACAGAATTGGATATAATGACATATGATTGCAAGAGCCTGATGTTTATATTTCTGGTGCTTGCAGTGTTACAGATTTTGTGTTTTGATATAAAGTACGTTGGGATCAGCAGCAGCCTTTAGGATGAACTGGTGGCGGACCAGGGTCTGAGGGAGGTTTTGTGATTTGAAGGAACCTGCTTGATTTAAAAACGTCACGGCGAATACTACAGTTGAAGAAGTGAAAATTCCCCCCGATGGTAAAACGCGTGGTACATTGCAGTGTTCTGTTGTAATTAATTAGCTGTATGCCGTCCGGGAATTCATATCAAGAAGACCGATCATCAGTTGTTATCTTCTATCTATCTGAACTTCGGTCCCAAGAAGGTAAAGCCACAAAACAAGATGCAGAATTGTAATGTAATGAGAACACCCTGTCAGTCACACAACATGAATCCAAAATCCTTTTTAATTAGCTTTACAATGACAAGGGAGTTGTTGCATAGCCAGTGTACTTTGGATACTAAAACAAATACAGCTGTGGATTCATTTCTCTTAATTAGGCGCTAATTAGCATTTAGCTATTGTCTGTCGAAGCCTAATTAACTTAATTATTCAGAAACTAATTTGCGACGGAGGGAAGATACTCTCGGTCTGAGAGGAATGATTGAGATGTAGGATGAGCGCTGAATGGTCTGTGTCCGCGCCGCAGGGAAACCGCAGTTCACCAGACATTCTTCATGGTCTGGTAAACAACATTGTCTTCAAGGAATTTCTCAAAGTCCAGGCAAAATATTGCCATTCAGTCTTTATACACTCGAGTGCACATTTTCCCGCAGATGCAAGTCTAATTTTACATACAGTGATACGTTTGGCAATGAAGAGTAATCTTACCAACTGAAGTAAAATGAGCTGGACTGTCTGTTTACAGCAAATGTCACTGCTCCACTGCTACAGACCAACTAACAAGAGAAAAGCCTGGAGCCGTCTGGCACAAGCTGGAGGCTGCCTTTTTCATTACAGCCCACAATACAGACATGTCGGGCAAAACAAACAACATACTGATATTTATTTCCTGAGATCACGGTCTTACCAGAAGTGGAGCTCACAATACAGTTTGTCCGCAGGGCTGCATTACAGGGAGAGTCATGGGGGTCATTTAAAACAAATAGTTTGGAGCACCAATGTTTTCTGTAAATTGTCCTTTGAGGAACATGAGTACACGGCAAATTTAATACAGCTTTGACATATAGACTGACAGTCTTCACAATCCACAGGCCCCACCCGGCAAATAAGGGGAATAGAAATAATAGGGTTACAGCGGCAGTTTGAAGTATTATTATGCAGCTTTTTCTCATTAAAATCAAGAGTTTAAGGCTCCTCTGGGCAAATGACACATTTTGCCAATTTTTTAAGTCAAAAAGGTAAATACATCTCCTGTAGCAGCAAGTTAGCACAAGCCTTTCTTCAAGCTCTTACTTTAGATTTCGGAAAAACTACTGATTATTGTGGCACGTGCATCAGTTTGAGCTCATCCTCCTTATAGAAGACTCCGAACTAAATCAACTAGTTAGGCCTTAATTGACTCGTTAAGACTTGTAGGGTGGACCAAGAATTGTCATTAGGAAATGTCAGCTGTTGGCATTTCCCGAGCCCATAAAATCGTCTTCAAACCTTGTGGCAGAGCTCGACAGCCACGGACCCTCCGAGCCGCCGGCTGAGGATCTGAAGATGAAGCTAAATGATGCCTGCAAAGCAAAGGAGGTCGTAAAAGAAGATATCAGAGCTCTTACAGCTTGGAATTCAAACAGTCTGGAATCTCATTAAGAAATGACAGTAGAGGGGAATGATGAAAGTTAAAACAAGATCTTGGAAGACCACACACTGAAAATTCAATTCACATGTCAACAAATCATCAAATATGTAGTTTCTCAGAAGTGCCCAGACATTTGCTAAGACTGTAATATGTTCTAATTGCTTAATTAATTAACTTTAATGAATGTATTTTTGTACAGAAGAAACTGGCAAGAATTTAAACCCCAACAAAAGCACAGTCCCAACAATGTTAAATTGATAAATACAGTTTTCCACAAGTAGATACAATGAGCTCTGAGCCCCAGGGAAGTATGCAATATTTATTTACTGTGGTTGTTAGTCAAAGTTTACATTTTTATTTCAAAGCTTATGATTGAAATGATGAGTCGGCCTCAATACGTCCTTCTACCTCAGTTCTTTCTCACAGAACAGATCATCCACTTGTGTTTTCAAAAAACAAACAAACAATATAATGAAATCTTTGAAATAACAGGTCTCATGACATGGAAAAATAAATTAAACTGGTTTTAATCCATGGTTAATTGTGAATTTATCTCTTGATTTAAAAAACAAACAAAAAAACTAGTATTGTAGTATGTAGTCAAAATCTCTCTTTTCTCGCACTCTAAAACTGTTTCAACCGTGTGATAACTCGGGGGCGTTTACTCATTCTGTGAATTTTTAACCACCTCACCCATGACTATAAATTCTGCACGTTCCTGACCTGCACAGAGACGTGTCACTGTCTGATTCATGTGTTGAATCCGCAGGCGTAGGTGAAGGTGGTGGTGAGAAGTCGGAGCAGCAGAGAGCACGCTGTGATCACGACTTTCCGTGTTAAGATGCTTTTCACTGTCGACTCTGATGCGGGGCCAGATTCTGTTCTTTTGGCTTCTGTAAACACTGATCAAACCCTCTATATATATATATACAGTCTATGATCGAAACCAATTATTGCCACTCGTGTTTTAATGGGAAATATAGACATATGTGGAATCTAATAGCATCATTAGGATCTTTAACGAGACAAACTTTTACAGTGGGACACACAGAAAGAAATGTGCTTAGGATCATATTTTTTGTGTGAAATTTAATAACTGGAAGTTAAGAGCAGTGAAGATAAACTTCCACAATAATGAACTCAAATCTCTTAAAGGCTTTTTCTTCTATCAACTGTTAATATGAAAACCCAGATGCCTTCAGCTGAATGTTGTACAGCTGGTGATTCTGGTGCAGCCGCAGTCTTCGGTTCTTCTCCCGACTTTTAAAAAACATAATTTCCACTCCAGTTAACGACAGAAGGGTATTATTGTGATGTGCTGTATTTTGATTAAAACTTGTTACACTGAAACAGTCAAGAGGTAAGAAAAAGGATTAAGAACAAGATAATACAGCTACAGAATACAAACTGCATTCAAGTGGCTGCATTCTTTACAACACTCCATACTGAAGATTAATGTATCATCCAAATAAGTGTGCAAACATCCATTTCTGTGTAAAACTCTTAGGCACTGAAAGTAAAGTGTAGACCATGGAAAGTTTTAATTAACAGTGCAGTAAAAAGAACAAAATAAATCACATCAATAATTAATGCTAAGTTTAGGAGGCAGGCAAATGTACAGCTGTTGTCTGCAGAATGGAATCTAATGTGTCTGTGAAAAATAACTGTGTGTGTGTGTGTGTGTTAGAGAACTCTGTCTGAAGTGAATGAATTGATTTTATCTCAGTGAATACATTAGCAGAGGGCACCATCTTTTCCCTGACTCATGTTCACAGACAGGCCATTGAGTCCCACACAATGACACCTAATGAACTCACTTTGTATCGTCGACAAACCGCACAAACCCAGGTCTGTCCACCGTCCCCCAGCATGAGAGACATGCAAGTAACTCACGTCTCTCTATGTGGCTCAAGGTGAATAGAACCTGTGCAGATGGAAAATGAGGAAGCTTTTGTTCAAATAATTTATGTAACTGATAGCGTTTATTGCCCTGGATGTTCAGTTACGACGTTTAGCACGTTAGCATCCTGACTAGGGTTGCAAAATTCCGGGAATATTCAAAGTTGGAAACTTTCCATGGGAATTAACGGGAATATACGGGAATTAACGGGAATAAACGGGAATATACGGGAATTAACAGGAATAAACTGGAAATGTTGTGGGTAATTTATACTAACTGTATTTACCTTGTCATATACAGACATAAATATAAACATTTTGTTTTGTCATAGGCTGATTTGAGCCCTGAGGAAACTTTGGGCACTTGACTATATGCTTCTGCATTGTTGTGTCATTCTTAACATAGGTCTTTGCACAGTATTTGCAAATGTACACAGCCTTTCCTTCTACATTGGATGGGGTGAAATGTCTCCACACATGAGATAGTGCACGTGGCATTGTTCTGTAGAATAAGATGAGAAACACTACAGCAGGCCTCAATAGCCCTGCTGTAGAGTGAAGGATGCTGGGAGTTATCTGTGCATGTGATGGAAGAATGCACAGTGGAGGGTTGAAAGTCAACATGCAGCGTGTGCTGCATTCCACACATCTTTAAAATAGAGTTTTGAATGATGTTTTTATTGCTCAGCGTTTATTTTGCGTTTTTTTTTTTTTTTTTTTTCAAAATTCCCAAAATTCCCAAGCTAAACTTCCCATGGAAAGTTTCCGGAAAGTTTCCGGAAATTTACCGGAAACTTTCCACCCCTTTGCAACCCTAATCCTGACCTCTGGTTATGAGCACGAAACACAGGATACAGAGAAGCTCATGGAAATGTGTTCTACAAAGTTGTGACCTTATGAAGGGGCTTAAAAGTGATGAAAGGTAATTGAAATGTGTCCTGAGTTGTTGAGACGTTATGGTGACCCTTCAGGAAAGGTCTGCAGGTCATTCAAAGAATAAACCGTATAGATCCATGGAATGATTAAAAGTTGAGAGATCAGTAGGATTCATCCTCTGGGGATCATTTATCTTACATCATGCAGATCTATCCACTAGCTGTTTAGATTCTTCAGGCAGGACCACAGCACGAGCGTATCTAGAAGCTGAACGTTTGTTTTTTTAAATGTTCTCTAATACTTATTCATATCTTACCCATTGCTACTATTTACTACTTCATTATTCAAACCTCTCCGCAGGGATCCTGTGTTTAATAACATTTTATTTTCCAGTGTAGTATCTCATGAATTCTCTGCGGTTGTAGCGTCAGCTGGAGGTTTGTGCGTTGGCTATTTGTTTCCAGTGTGTGAAGGTGTTCGTCTCTGTTTGTGTACCAGCATATGTAGAAGTTGTGTAGTTCTTCAGGGAACAGCCCCCCCTCACCCCGCTATCAGAAATGGAGTTGGAGAATAGGGGTGAATGTCAGGCCACTGAATAATCTTTCCTGATGAGGGCTGGTGTGGAATATGAATCTATTAAATGAACAGTCCCTCAGCCAGCATCCTTTGGGATAAAACCATTAGATTTAAATATGTTTTCACCTCTTGTGAAGTGGAGCCTTTGTCGTGACAGCCACGTGTATTGTTTAATTTGCCTGATGTCCTGAGTTAAATGCAAATTGTAAAATACTAACAGAGGTGTTGAATCTCATATGAAATAATGGGAAAGTGTCAACTCTATGATGCTGGCTATGCCGACTGAATTGCTAATTGATTAATTAATCGCCTCGGGATTAATCCTCCTCGTAGCAAGAGCGATTAGAATGGAAATGACTTGATGGCTCTATGTCTTCATCAGAACCCTCTGCACTGTCTGATGATACACTGACTGTTACTGGATGAGACTGAAATGTGAAGCCTGAGCTTTCTCATAGTCGTCTGGCACTATTGGTGCTCTTTATCAATGAAACAATAACAACAATAATCGGTCACAATTCAAAATAGACCAAATTTGTGTCTCTACTTACCTTGGCAGTTAAAGTCACGTTATACTGAATATCATGGGGGGCTGCCAGTCGGAGACCAGCTTGAAACCTGGTGGTCGAAGTAACGTGAACTTCAGATTTGTCTCTCTGAACACAAAAGCTCAATTGGCTGATGGAGTCTGAGATGAGGGAACATGTCGGCCTGAAGAACTGAAATGAGTCTGCACGCTGACATCTGCAGGGTTTTGCTCTTTCTGTCTCTGAGAGAGATTCAGAGATGAATCTACGTCCTGCAGTTCAGTCGGAGTGGTGTTGCCCATCTCATCATACGTGAACCAGCTTTCTCATCCCTGGTGGAGATGAAAAACAAGAGAAAGGGCCGCACCTTTCTGTGGAGTCAGACCATTTATTATTACTCCTTTATCCCCATTTATTTCATCTTATTCATTTTACTGATCTTTTTGCCTTGTCTGGTTTGATGTTCTTTTCTAAATCACTTAGTAACATTTCAAAATAAAAGTAATGAGTTGTTATTATTTGTTAGGTCGACCCCTCCAATAGCAGAATTTGTAAGAAAAAGTAATTATTTGATCAGACGTTGCTGCTGCTCTTTGAATCCAGACTAAACGTTTCTTCCCTCCTCAGGACGAGAGTCGAGTCAAGGTAACCGTCATTGAAGTCCAGCCGCTGGACCACAGGGAATACAGCCGGAGACTCCTCAGAGACATCCGCACGATGTCCAGCTCGGACCGAGTCTTCCAAGCGTCTGCGTGGTAATTAAACCCGTCTCCGGCCGACCTCCGGTGTGTCAGACGTCTTCCTCCAGCCAGATAACGGCGTCTCTGACGGAGGCGGCAGAGGGCGGACGGTGATTCACCAAAACAAATGGCAGCCAAACAAAAGACTGATATTTAGTTGTTCGCTTCCTTCAACAGTTCTGAAACATTGGAAATTGCTTTCACCTTTTTTAATTTGTTGACATTTTAAGGGAGAGGTTTGACTTTTATAATAGAAGTGAGTTGTATTTTTATGTCTTTTAATCAAAACTAAGATCAACGCTTTTTTCTTTTACAAGTGCAATAATGATCACTGCAGGGACGTGAGACAAGTACGATTTATTTGTGTGTTTTAAAAAAATTAAGACGTGGCTAAGTGTGTTGAAGATGTTTGCATTTTGTTTGAACTGTTTTCACTGTGTCCTCTTAATGGGATTCTTTGTTATTTAAAAAAAAAAAAGTTTGGTTTGCTGTTTGCCCTTTAACGAAGGGATGATTATAAAAATGTTCTTTACACAAAATCGTGGCTCGTATTTATCTTTTGTTTAAATTAACTTACTCCTGCTGATGTCTCTGCTTCCGCTGTGTGTGTCTCTGGGACTTGTGGAGACTGGACTCTTGACTCGAGCAGCAGCAGGGTGTGGACAGGCCGTCAGGTCCATGAGAGATCATTTTTATTTGGTTTTATTTGATTTATTTCACACAACCTAATATATAAATCGTATTGGGACAGGAAGAGGCCTTGAACAATTAAGATAAAAAGTCTTACAGAACAATATAATAATTATAAAACGTCTCGGCTATATTGTCTCTACAGATTTTACCTTCATATTTTTCATTGTTAATCATCTTGTGCATCTAGTGTCGACCCAAAAAGCTCTTAAAAAGACTTAATAAAGTGTTTAACTGCTCTCAAAGCAGATTTAAACTTCATTAAAATCAAACGTGTGTATCACATTTCAAACAGTTCCGTGTTCACTGAGCTCACATCCAGACACCAGGAGGCAAGGACAGTGCTCTAGTGACGCTTCTCTCCGCCAAGGCGTGGCTCAAGGGCACGACGCTGATTTATGTTGGCAGCGGGCCGCCTGCCCCCCCCCCACCCGCTCCGAGCATCATCAGTACCATCTCCTGCCTGCTGGCTGCCATGCTGTGTGAGGAGGTTTAGGAGATTAAACACACACACGCTGATCTTTTCATCCCGGTGTCACCTTTCCCTCCGGTTTTTCCATCATTTCTCTCCAACTCTCGCTTTTGTAGCTGTAGCCTCTATAAACTTCTCCGAAACCAGAAATGAAGCCAAAATATCATGAGCCGGTCTCAGCTGTCAAACATGACATTTCACGTTGCTTTTATAGCATCAAGTAAGGAATTGAACGATTAGACACCTTCATGGCACATGTCCCATCCACTAATATGGAGGATGGGTTTATTCTAATACTGCAGCCATCCACCAGGGGGCGATGGAGACACTTTGCCTTCACTTGTGATGTTTGAATCCTCTGAAAAAACCCTAAATGCAGGTTCTCCCCGCATTTGCGTGTTTTCTCCAGGTATTGGCTGGTTGCATGACTCGTGTGTAACCGATGAACAAACACACAACATGTGAAGTGACACCCCCGCTTCAGATTTGCTTTACTCCCCCAACCACGGGTCAAATCTCAAATGGGGACATTTATAATTTTGCAGCGAAAGCAGATGAAGCAACTCTGTTCAGTTCTGCAAATCTACACCAGAGTCCACGAGATCAGAAAGTAATTTCCAACTTAAAGCCGCACTGGTGATTGAGACTTAAGATGGAGACCCGTCAGTCTGCGTCCCCAGCCAGCCCCAAGGCATTATGGGACGGAGGAGGACACACTGAACAGATAAGGAGAAATATATATATATATATATATATATATTTCTGTATTATCCTTGGAGAACCTTATCTGAATGTGACGTGCTGAGCAGCGATGGACTGAATCACTGGTGAGCTCTGTCGTATCTTCTCTCTGTGAATGCTGGACCTTCAGTCTGGTGAATGTACAGTTTGTCTCTATCTCGGTGTGATGCAACAAGGACGACAAATGGAAATGAGCGCAGGTTATCGGTGAGGTCTCGCTCCTGATCACAGTCTATCTGCTGGCAGTCTGATAGGAGAACGAGCTGGAGTCCGGTCGAGCTCTCATCCGCGTGTGTGTGAGTGAGAGAGAGACAGACCTCCCTCCCTCCACACACATGTAAAACCTACAGACTGTGATGTCAGACCAGGACCTGGAACCATCAGATGTCCAACATCACCTTTATTTAATCATAACATTGGCTTTTCATCCAGAAACTGTGCACATTCAAATAACCTTTGCTTACAATGTAAAGAAACAAACTGTTATTTCAGTAGGTTATAAATTGGGATTCAAAAAGTCAAATGCTCGTCTAACCCGAATACGTGATCGACAGTGTGGAAAAGAGATTTGATCAGAACACAGATCATGATTTCAAATGTGGACAAACCGCTGTGCCACTGACGTCTTCAACCCATTAAAATCACTCATTCAGCATCTGTCCTTCTGCAGGAAGATTTAAGTTTGTCTCGTGGCGATTGTGGTTTTAATTATTGCATAAATGTTATGAGTTTATTTCTAAAGTTTCTGAAAGGCTCGACTGACCAGCTTCACTCTCCCACAATCCTGGATCATTCACACCCTCCCAGTTTGGCTGTCGATTTGAGCTGCAGGGAGATTTCCCACCTCTCCCTTTGGTTGTCAGCTCCTCTGCTGCTCTGCGTCAGTGTCTGTCGATTCAGCCCTCCCCCTCCCCCCCTCCACCCTCCACCACCCCAGCCTCCACCTGCAGGCTCCGACAGGGGGGTTAAAGATATTTGCTCATCACTCCCATTATATTGATGTTTGTCTGTCTTATCTAAGAGGAGCGATGAGGTCGGTGCCCGGAAGCCAAACTCTTAACCGACTTAACTCTTAACGTGCTGATGTAATCAACATTTTAAAGAGTGGTTGCATTGTGGGTAATGTGTGGTTATGACTTTGTTTTGGCGCGATCATCTCTTCTCATCTGACCTTTTTAATGTGTCTCTGTAGTTGTAATCCCTGCTGTTTGAAAACTTCTCTCAGTTATTACCGACATGTCTGAATCCGTCCCTTCAGCTCCATGATGTCCGGTCCGCTGCTCGTGCATCGGAGGGTGATGGGACTTTGGGAGTTCCTTGGGAAAAGTTTGCATATTTGCATGATGGATTATAAATAATTGAGGTTTCGGGGCTAAGAAATTTCTCATTTGAGCTCCATATGAACTAATGTATGTAAAAGTAATAAGACCAGCGGGAAACCAACCCCTACATGGAGGCTGTGGAGGCTGTCGTGCTATATTTATCCATGTGCTCAAAAAATAACTAATATGCTGCCGTTGTAATTAACTTCACTTGTGTTGCTGCTCAGTCGACTCTCTGGGTTAAACACAGAAAGTTGATTGTGATTTTCTCCATCTCCTGAGACCCGGGGTTTGAGTGGCAATAAGTGGCCGTGTAATGATTTCCCTCGTACTTTTTCTTATTAAATTTCACACGAATCTACACGTGAATTTAGAGCACTCGTCATTAATGAAGATTAGCATCTGAGGCGGAAGTGTACTGAGGGTCCTCGGCAGCAAGGGAATGTAAATTAACACAGTGAGAAATGTCTGTGAACATTATTGGAAAAAGTCTTTAAGTCGCCTCTGACGCAGATGCAAACACTTAAATAGTTCTTATTTCTCTGACTGTTGGTAAAGTACAATTCAATTAAAAGAGAAATAAGTTCAGTCAAGACATTTGACACACGCTCACCTGCAGTAACCTGTTCACCTGTCTAAGCCCCAAGAAGCTGTTCTGGAGAATCAGCTGCCATTGAATGCAACGTCCCTTAGGTCAATGAGTTGCTGCTACACAACGCTGTTCGCCTGTTTATTTAAGTTGTTGTTCTTCACACACACACACACACAAACACACACACACACACACACACACACACACACACACACGCACACACACACACACACACACACGCACACACACACGCACACACACACACACACGCACACACACTCACACACACATAAAGAGATTATCGGAATTAGACTGACTGAGGTATACCTTCTGTATACCTCATCATCATCATCATCATCATCATCATCATCATCATCATCATCATCATCATCACCACCATCATCATCATCATCATCATCATCATCATCATCATCATCATCATCATCATCATCATCATCATCATCATCATCATCATCATCATCATCATCATCATCATCATCATCATCATCATCATCATCATCATCACCATCATCATCATCATCATCATCACCATCATCACCATCACCATCACCATCATCATCATCATCATGTTTTCTCTTCTCTGAGCTCCTCATCGATTTCTTTTCCACTTCGTTCCGCGTCTCATCTTCTTCTGACTTTGTTTCTCTCTCTCTCTCTCTCTCTCTCTCTCTCTCTCTCTCTCTCTCTCTCTCTCTCTCTCTCTCTCTCTCTCTCTCTCTCTCTCTCTCTCTCTCTCTCTCTCTCTCTCTCTCTCTCTCTCTCCATCATAAACAGATTTGACCCAAGGGCATTAAAGTACTGTTTTTCTCTGCTCCACTAGGAGAGCCAGAGGCCATGCCCGAAAACAAGGCGAAACTGCACAGTGAACGCTCTGCGCCGGCACTTACGCACGATGACTCTTCGGAGATGGAGAGATTTTAAATTGCCAGCGTGAAGGAAAGCTGTGAACAACGTTCAAACCTTAAATGGTGAGATGATTGGATGCAGTAATGACGTGTAGGGCAGTATAACGGGCAGATAAGATTGACGTTGACATGTTTATATGGCCTGTAAGTGGATGGTTAAATTAAAAGAACACTCTAAGGCAGGCAATGAGTGGTGTCAGAGGGAGATGGAGCATTACAGTAAACGTTGTAGTGACTTCACAGGAAATGAAAGGTTGATGACGGTGCTACGAGCATCAATACGCTTTCATAACAGGTTGAATATTTATATCACATATTAACAACCAAGGAAACAAAAACACAAGACCCTGAACATACTGGAACCAGGGACTGATGTAGCAATAAGTAGAAGAATCAAATAAACAAGAAAATTAATAATGAAAAATATAATCATAAAGGCTCCATCAGAAAACTCAGCAATTTGTCTTTGTTGATCACTTAATGACACAAAAGCAAATTCAAATACCAGCAGAAGAAACATTGTAAACAGACATGCAAATGTTACTATTATAGTACAAGACTACTCATCATGTCTTGACTGACAAAGCTAATCAATCTCTCCAGGTTCTCATCCCTTATTCAACACGAAGAATCTGAAGATAAACCTTCTATTCTTTTACAGAGTTATGTCTAAGTTATGTTTTCTTGTTGAATGTAAAATAAATGTTGTGGTCGTGTTTAAAACAGAGAAAATTCACTTTAACTTCCGATGCAAAATGTTATTTTTTTTACATTCAACCGAACCCCTTGAATCTTTTCTCAAATCTTAACTGCAGCGCCAACCAACCTCCAGAGCATGTTTTTGAAGTTGATTTGGTGAAGCGTTGCACTTTCCCCCGAGGAGAGTAATGTGGAGAAAACATTTAACAGCAGCAGACTGAGAAGAATGCAAGTTTGGAAAAATAGTGTTCATCCCTCCAGAGTTCAGAGACATTAAAACCGGTTTAATGGTTGTTTCTCTGTGTGTGTGTGTGTGTGTGTGTGTGTGTGTGTGTGTGTGTGTGTGTGTGTGTGTGTGGTTGTGTGGTGGCTGGGTGGCACAAGCACAAACACCTGGAATACACAGCATCCAAATTGCATTGCCCCTGCCACAGCTTTTCATCCACCTGGCCACTTGTGGGTTCACGGTAATTCCACAAAAAATATGAGCAGGTGGGAAACGTGTGCAGCCAAACTAAATGTCACTTCACTGGCACAAAGTGGGCGACACTCCGTCTTCTGATGGATGTTTGCCTTTTAATTGTTGAACACGGTTTGGAGGCAAGTCAACAAAGACGTGAGTTTATAACAAACCGCAGCAAAGCTCAGTGTTCACGCTGTGCTCTGAGTTATACACTGCCAAGGTTTTTAATTCAAATAAAACAAGAGACAAGGATTTACACTTTCTTCCAAGGCGCTACGCATCTTATTTATTTATAGGGCTTGGATCAGTGTTGTAGCTTTAAAGTATTTCCTCAGATCTTGAATACAGGAAACAGCGCTCCTGTTAGCTGAGATAATGAGATACATATTATACAGATAAGAACACACAACCTATCGCCAGTGATATAAACTGTAAGAGAGAATGGGAATCTGTTCTCCTGCTCTGTAATAACTTGGAGACAAAAATCTCAAAACCTCTGCCATCATTCCAAAAAGCTCACGGTGGCCGAGACGTCTCAGACAAGCGCATTAACAGCAAATGCAAAATGTACATACAGTATATATATAGTATCTGACATTTAGTAATTGTAGTAATTTTCAAATTGTCCGGTCTACTTTTCTTAACCCTCCCATCTACGTTTTGCTCTGTTTTGCTAGATTTGACTGAAATCCAGAATCTTTATTAAAACTGTCCCTCCAGCTTGGCGGGAGCACGACAGCTGTGCAAAACATGACGGTATATTGAAAATTATACTTTATTCCTCAGTATGTTTATTAGATCCTAATGCCGCACCCATCTGGCGGATTAACGTCTTTGCAGTCAGTCCTCGTGATGCCATTTTGAAGGTGCACCTGCAGTGTCGTGCGGATGAGCCGGTGTTAACTGTCTCACGACCTTATCTTCATAACCTCTAATCTGATCACAGAGAGATTAGGACGTGATAAATCCTGTTTGTTTTGCTTATCTGCAGGATTAGATACACCTACTGTACTGGAATGGCTCTACTTATTCTACTTTTCCATTACCAGGAGACAGGAAGGAGAGGCGAGGGCTTTAACTAGGGGGTCGGAACAGATGGGGATGACTTCAGCTGAATCTACTCCTGAATAAAGTTGATTCTTGCTGCTGAAAAAGTCTTTGTCTGCTTTTTTGTTGTTGTTTTTAATATTAGATCACATATAGATGATGGAAAAACAATCTTTATGGCCCGTCCCTGCTGTTCCCTGCAGCTTTACACAGCGTTTTACTGTCTTCTGGCCCTAAAACCTAATGTTTCACTTAACTCTCGTCACCATTCTCAGCTTCTCATCCAGATGTGGCTGACAGCTGTTTCCAGTTTCCATCACCAAGCAGCAGACAGACACAGTTGGCTACTAGCAGGTTAAGTAGTGGAGTATTTAGCAGCCAGATAAAGGGACAGATATTTCCTCTATTAAGCTGCTTTCAGATCTGCACTGAACTCCAGAGAAACTCCGGACATTCTCTGGACGCAAATGTCTGAGTGAGAGCCTTCGGACTTTCTCTGGAGTTTCCAAGAACATGAAACGATGAAAAAACAAAACAAATCTCTCAGGATGAAAACGCGTTGCCACAAACGAGGAAGACACAGACGTCAAGATGTCACGGTTACATGTTGTTTTTGTGTCTTAGCAGAAAATTACTTCTGCGTTGTTCATGTGTCCAGACCCAACCCTCTGGACATCCTCAAAAGTATGTGTGAAAACGACTTTATCGGAAAATGGTAAAAGGTGATTGCCTACTGGACTAACAGCCGAAAATCTGTGCTGGCGTTGCTTGTAATGTTGCTAATCATTGAGCGGAACATTAAAGGGGGCCCGTGGTGATTGTATACACAGCCCATGAAGTCATTCTCATTATGCTACTATGTGTTTTGTGATGATTTGTTCAGGAGCTGAATTATCCCGCGCTGGAATCACAGTCAGCAGATGTGCTGATGCTTCTGTCGGCTGCGGCGCTCGTTCTCCTCCGTGACTCCAGCTGAGAGCGAAGTCGAGACACGGCTAATTATCCAGTTTAAACCACAAACGTAATTACACCCCTATGGGAAGTTGCACATTGAGTATGCAGCACGTAGTGAGTGTGAGGAAGCTCGTTGGTGGATGGGAGGGAGGCTCCGTGTGTGTGTGTGTGTGTGTGTGAGTGAGTGTGTGTGTGTGTGTGTGTGTGTGTGTGTGTGTGTGTGTGTGTGTGTGTGTGTGTGTGTCTCAGCTAAATGAAATGTAATGTTATAATCAGAAAATTATCTTCAGCAAACTTTCAACAAATTTACTCCAAACTTAAAACATTTGTGTGTGTGTGTGTGTGTGTGTGTGTGTGTGTGTGTTTGTGTGTGTGTGTGTGTGTGCGGGTGCGGGTGCAGGTGCATGAGTGTTATCGGGAGGGTTAAATGTGAGGGTTTGATTTCACAGCTCGAGCAGGATTAATAGAAAAAGAAATGGCATTTCAAAAAGGCCGACATAATAGAAAACGTCTGCTGAGCTTTCAATACCTGACGTAGAATAAAACAATCCCGTCTGAAGCTCATAAATCCGACTCCCAGAGGGGCGGGGCTAATCACAGATGCACCACATCTCTGGAACTCACTTATTTGACCAGGTTATCTGAGCGAGCAACAACGCTGCCGACCACATTCCTAGAAGCACGAGCTCGGGAGGTGTCGGTCGCTGGAAGTTTTGAAATTAGATTTTAAAGAAAGCAGGAGAAAGCAGATATTAAATGGGGGATTGGAGAGTTAAGTCTGTCGGAATCGAGTTAATGTGTCAAAAGAAAAAAGAGCTTTTCTTCCTCGTGCTGTTATTATCAACTTGCTCGGTGAAGTTATCGGTGGTGGATTTGATCCACACTCACATGTAGCATAGGAGAAGTCTTCGTCTCATCAATCCCGCTCCCGAAATGCTCCGAATAATTCAGCTCATTTACCGTCTTTTTATCTTCACAGCCCGGAGTCTCATTTTCACACCCGAGGAGATGAAACCCACGGAAATAGGGGGTGGAAGAAAACTGAAATAGTCCCAATCAAAAACCTATCGTCATTTCACACGAGGTGTAAAGTCTTTGTTTTTGAAGATGCTGAACTGCAGAGAAGGAGAGATCATAATGGAATTGTCCCTGTAGGGAAACGTCGCCTATGGCTCTGAGTCGCTGCATCATTACAAACACGATCACAGCTTCATGCAACTGACACAACTGACGTGTGGTTAAGACACAGTTTACATCAACATATTGCACAAGAGAAGGAAAAGAAACAAAAGATGGGATGTGACCAGTCATGAAAGAAATGTCTCTTCTTTCTAAAAATGTATGTTCTCCCTGCTCCACCCAGTTTTGCCATAAAATGAAATAAGGAAGCACAGTTGTGGATCCTTGTAGGAAATGGCAAGTTAAGGTTCTGAGCACATTCTTCGACATGGCTGATGCTGCTCATCCATGATAGTTTATGATTAGTTCCTCCACATTGTTCGTGCCTCTCACTCACACACATGGTGGTGTCGTGCACACACGTCTGCAGCTGTGATACATATGAGAGTTGGTGCAACGTGGAAGGTGTCAGTGCACCAGTGGAGGAGGTGAGGGAGGCTCCCAGCTGAAGGTATAAAAATGCAAGACACAAACATACAGAAAGTCTTTACAGGTATTGTGATTAGGTATAAAGAGACTCCACCAGTGATGATACTAAGTGTTGTTGGGCTAAGACGCAAAGGGAATTCATGACACATGACACACGGAGCTTCTCTTTCCAGCTTCTCCTTCCTCTTCTCCATCCCTATCCCCCTTCCCCGAAATCCCTTTGCATTATCTCCTGCAGATCCAGGGCCTCTGTGGCCGTACCATGGATTATGATTGTGGATCGCACATTAGAGGTCGCAATGCTGGATCCAGTATGGCGGATTCTATATCGTGCGGGCTGATCGTAGTGGTAATGGCGGATCCTTTGTCGCATTGGCATCGGATAGTGGTGGACCAGGACCGAGGCGGCAGCCCATGATGGATCCTAATAAGCGGCAGTGGACAATGACTGTGGACTAAAGTGGCCTCTGACCGGATGGCGGATCATGATCCTGCTGGTTGCTGACCATAGACTATGATTGCAGCAGGACTGCTTAACATACCGTATTGAAGTTATCCTTCAAAATGTTTACCCTCATCAATGCTGCTAAAAAACTTTAATCTTGATGATGTTTTCCTACACTTGACATCTATTGCACTTCTGTCCGTCCTGGGAGAGGGATCCCTCACATGTGGCTCTCTCTGAGGTTTCTACATATTTTTACCTGTTAACAGGGTTTTTCTTGTAGTTTTTCCTGACTCTTGCTGAGGGTTTAGGACAGAGGATGTCTCACCATGTTAAAGCCCTATGAGATGAATTTTGATTTGTGAATATGGGCTATACAAATAAAATTTGATTGATTGATTGATTGATTGATTGATTGATTGATTGATTGATTGATTGATTGATTGATTGATACTCTCTTCACTACTGCACCTGCCTCCTGGCCTCCTGAGAAGGTGGAACGAGCTCCACGTTGAGGACAGCAGAATGTCAACACATCTTCTGCCGCAGACTAAAGACACATCTCTTCCAACTATACCTTGTGGATGATATCTAATAAACCATCATCAACTCATGTTTATATAAAATAAAATAAAAGTTTAGTTGCACTTACATGTAGCACTTTGGAGTTGTTTGTTTTTTAAGACTGATTGTACGTACTTGATTCTTGTTGTTCTGGGTTTGTCCCCTGGTGGTTGAATACACTTAGTGTAAGTGGCTTTGGATAAAAGCGTCAGCTAAATGAAATGTAATGTTATAACCAGAAAATGATCTTCAGCAAACTTTCAACAAATTTACTCAAAACTCAAAACATTTATTTTGGTAGTGTGTGTGTGTGTGTGTGTGTGTGTGTGTGTGTGTGTGTGTGTGTGTGTGTGTGTGTGTGTGTGTGTGTGTGTGTGTGTGAGTGTTTGTGTAAGCGAGAGAGAGAGAGCAAGTAAATACTTAAGTGAGAATATTGTGTTTCATATACGTATACGAGTGGTTTTTATATTGTTGGTGTGGCTTATCAATGCATATTTTCTATCTCATTTGTTCAATGTTTAGTGTAAAGCACACCGAGTCTACCTCTGTGTGAACTGCGCCGTACAATTTAAATTTAAACTCCATAAAATCACATATCTCGGAGCCAGTTTGTTAAATAACTGACATTACCAAGGCTTTAAGTCAGGTTTGTTTTCCTTGATTAACCAACATCTGCTATCACACTGCAACAAGGTGGTTGCTGAAGGATTTTTTTATTCTTTTTTTAAAAAATCAAACTTTGCTGTGCAAACTTTGATTTTTGTTTTCCTGGCTGATTAAAAGGCAGCGAGCAGTAAAGCCCAACTATAAACTTCAAAATGCCCATTTGGAAGCTTATCAGTGACAGACTGTGTGATTTTCCCGTGCACACACACACTGCAGCCAAACCTGATTTTACATATACTTCTCCAGCCTTTATTAGTTGGAGACAGGAGCATAAGGCTGAGGCAGCGGTCGTATGGTCATGTTATATATGCACAGACACCATTCAGCTATCGGATCGCCCCTGTTAGGACCCTCTCCACTACGTGTGGTCCGTGTGTCTCTCCCTCCCTTGCAGACGCTGGAGGTGCAGAGGGTCTCAGCTCCTTGACTCTGTGTGCCAGGATGCTACTGTGAAAAGCTGTTGGAGCTCAGTTCTGACTCTCTCTCCTCCCTGAAAAGCCTTTGATTGCTGTTTTGTCTGTGCTTCTTCACCACACATTGTTGTTCTTATACACGTCATACATCACGTACCAAACTACATTAACTGCTCTTAATTACGGCATCTGCTATTGTTAGTTTTCCCCCTTTCATTTAAAATAAGCCATTTGCTAATGAGATTGGTTGTGTATCTCTTTTGTCATGAATGTTCAGCCCAGTTTATGACACCCCCTCCCCCAATTCATGACATTTCCTTTAGCTGATGCTTTTATCCAAAGCGACTCTCAATAAGTGCATTCAACCATGAGGGTACAAACCTAGAACAACAAGAATCAAGTAAGTTCAATTTGCTTCAAGGAAGCCATACTACAAAGTGCTATATGTAAGTGCCATATACTATAAGTGCTTATATATATATATATATATATATATATATATATATATATATATATATATATATATATATATATATATATATATATATATATATATATATATATATATATACTATAAGTGCTAATATGTATACATCAATTTTTTTTTATCCGAGGTGTAGCCAGAAGATGTGTCTTTAGTCGGCGGCGGAAGATGTTTAGACTTTCTGCTGTGCTGATGTCAATGGGGAGCTCGTTCCACATTTAAGAGACAGGAGAGCAAACAGTTGTGATTTTGAGTGTTCGGCTCGCAGTGAGGGAGCAACAAGCTGATTGGCAGATGCAGAGCAGAGTTGACAGGCTGGGGTGTAAGGTTTGACCATGTCCTAGATGTAGATTGGTCCCGATTCGTGTTGCTAACCATGTTTCAGATTGGGGCAAAGAGAGGATTAGCTGGGTGTCATCTGCGTAGCTGTGGTAGGAAAAGCCATCTTAGTGAATGACACGGTCGAGAGAGTTGGTGTACAGAGAGAAGAGGAGGGGACCCAGGACAGAGCCTTGAGGGACCCCAGTAGTGAGGATCAACAAGGTTGTTATGGTGGAGATGGGAGGAGAGTTGATTAAAGATAGTTAGCTCGAGAGCTTTGGAAAGAAAGGGAAGAAGAGAGACAGGTCTGTAGTTGATTACTTCAGACGGGTTGAGGATGGGTTTCTTCACGAGAGGATTTACTCTTGCCTCCTTCAGAGAGTGAGGGAAACAGCCAGTTGACAGGGAAGTGTTGATAAGATGGGTGAGAAAAGGAAGAAGGTCAGGAGCGGGGTCAAGGGGGCAGGTAGTTGGGAGGGGGGGGGTACCAGGCGAATAACTTGATTGGGAGACAGGGGATGAAACAGGAAAGTGAAGGGGATGAAGATGATGGAAATGTAATTACAGAAGGTGGGTTTGGAGCGTATGTCATCTCTCCTTTTTGTGAAGTAGTTTGCAAAGGGGCCTGGTAGAAGGGTGGAAGGAGGAGGGGGAAGGGGGGGGGTCATGGAGGTTGGAAAAGATGGAGAAGAGTTTTTTGGGTTAGAAAATGAGGATGGAATTTTAGTTTGATAAAAACAGCTTTTGGCTGCAGAAATACGGGCAGAGAAGGAAGAGAGAAGAGAATTCAATTCAGTATGTATCACTGGGGTTATTTGCTTTCAGTATATTTCAGAATAATTAGTCCCGATTACAGGCTATAAACCATTTCTTACAACCAATCTTCTGGTATTCTGTAGGCTTTATCCTTAATGCATGAAATGTGTGTAGCCTATAAAGCAGATTACATCTGTATTTGCACTTTAATCTGTCTGTAAATGACAGAGTCCTTTAAAAGGTTATTTTTATGGCATTTTGAGAGGATGATGGTTATGACATGCATCAAGGATCCTCCTGCCAGTAATCAAAGTGAGGGCTGTGTGGTTATGTGGTAACCGTCGACCACCAGGCGCCATCACATGCCACCAGACATATCCGGACGCCATCAGACGCCACGAGACGCAGCCGGACGCCATGCTTCGGACACTACCAGACGCCACCATCAGCCATCAGACGCCATCAAACTCCACCAGACGTCCCAACATGTCGCTTTCTTAGCTCAACCACCACTTTGCCTCCATCAGACTCTGACCACTCTGTCTTGTCCTGATGTTTTATGAAACTGCCCCTACAAACCACCAACTGCACATATTGACTGTAACTGATACAAAATTCCAGTGTCTTTCACGGCTGTAGCTTTTAATCTTTATCATTTGTGATTTTTATAACCATTTTTATTGCTGCACAGAGCCTTTGCACAATTAGGACAGATACTAGAATGTATACGTTATATCTTCTATAACGTTTGCTGGACACGGCCTGAGCGAACATGGACAGGATGTGAAAGAGCACAGGCTCAACCAGTTTGAACAGAATCAGTTGATCTGCTGCGTGTTTACAGAAACAAGCTGTGGGACTCCGATATCCCCTCCAAGAAAAACACATTTAGTGATTATGAGATTTTCACACAGTATTATCAATGGCGCCTAAGGCAGGTATGGAAATCATGTTATACTCCCGTGCATTCTCTAATTATCTACATCCAGGCCCTATCTCTCCCAATGGGTGGTCAGGGTAAACATCAGGTGCTTCGGCTCTGCAAACGCTCCGTTAACTCCCCCCCCCCTCCACACGGGGTTCCTGAGTGAAACATTAGTCGATAATTTCTCTGTTATTTCAACGCTAACAATTATACAAACTCGATCTGAGCAGGAGGAATCTGTGAAACGTGGCAAAACACAAGCAAGCAAATTCTTATTTGGTGTTTCATAAAGATTTACAATAAAAAGCAAGATTTCATTGTGCTTTAAGAGACGTATGTACCTATTAACAGAGCCAGCCCACTTAATCTTCTGTAAGCGAGCCGGCGTTTTTTAATTTTATAAACGTCTCCCTCTTTGTAGAAACAGGATTGAGATCTTCTCCGGTCATTTTCTCTCCAGTCTAATTAGAGTGGCTCTCTCCTCTCTCCTCACTCCTCTGCCTTCCCATTTATCCTGCACCTTTTACAAATGAGTCGGGCTTAATCAGGCTTTCCATTTCACTTGGAAATTAATGAAAGATCATTCACCGCGAGTTTTCATTTGCGAAAGAAGAGATTTCTCGCTCTGTCTGCGTCTTATTCTTTTAAATAAAGCTGTAAGGAGTCACTGTTACACAAAGAGATTTGGACACGGAGAAGGACATGGACCGCGCTTGAGGTTATTATTACTGTGGAAAAGCAAACTGACAGAGGTGTTTCACAAAGGGATAACAACAAATTTCATTACAGGTAGTCCTGTGGTGGGGGTGTGAAGGGGAATGGTGACTTATTGTGTTGTCGTAAGCCTGCAGAAGGACACTGTTCACAAATAATACTGTTCGTTCCTCCAATTCCACTTTTTCTGGGCACATCCGAGCGAGAGAGTAAGAGCCGAGGGAAACGTACGTGCTGCTCGGAGCAGGCTCATGTACAGTGAAAGGTAATAACTGCTAAATCATTCTCTCATTTGTGGTCCGTGTCCAGATGACTCAGAAGGCAACATGCTGTAAGTGGGCTGGTTTCGATCGGTGATACACCTCCTTCTGCTAAGTGTGTGAGATACAGAGAGAAGGTAGAACCGCCAGGAACTCGCAGCAGAGCCGTGTTAGCAGCGGTTCTACATCACTGCACGGAAATTGGCTCATAATTCCCTAATTCTGTGTTTGAACATAAGACGTCTGTCAACTATTAAGTTTTACTGATCCTCTGTTTTCTGAGAATGTTAAACACCGTCGTCTATGCACATTCTCGCTCTGGCCTGGTATAATAAATCCAATCTGAAATGAACTGATTACCCGGCTCTCCAGCATATTATGCAGGGTACCGCGTGTAATAACTCAACAATGCATGGATGGATTTTTACCGAACTAAGAGGGATAATTAATTCTCAGAGTATCTCCGAATGACCAACTTTTGGATGTGCTCAACATAAATATGACACAAAAAATGCATATCCAAAGATATCTATCGAATCAATGGGGTTAGAGAAACAATCTGTAGTTCATATAGATAAATAAATTACTACCCATCATATAATAACACATCATATGATAAGTAACGTCATGAACAAATCAAAATCAAGTCCGAAAACTACATTTTCCGAGGTATTGCAGCAGCCTCTACGACTATGGACAAAACCTAAGGCTTATATAGATGTGAAAATATGTTATAATAATATGGTAGGATAATGAGCTGATCATGATTAAGTAAAAATATGATGTTATATAGTGAAGAATTGCATTGACCTTTGAGACTAATGAGGTTAGAGACCTTGATCTTCATCTTATTTAAATGCACCAGTCATCATATGGTATAAATGACGTCATTATGAAATCTTATGATTATGATATCAAACAGTTTGCATTGCCTGATTGGAGCATTTACACCACAGGCCACATACAGGATGCACTATGACCCTGGTGCTTTTCATTGATGATCCTAATGCTAGTCAGACAGAATTTGAATCCATTGTGCAGGAGGATGTTGTGGAGCCTGTTTCTGAATGATCCACTGATGATACTCCACTTAACATGGAGTGATGATGAAGAGTCCACTGAGCTCCAGGTGATACTCAGAGCACTCCAGCTCGTCAGTGTCTGGATTGCCATTGATCTCGTATAGGCCTGAGTACGCTGTTAGAATAAAGGTGCAGTGGGAAGTGGTGCCTGGTGCAGAGCTTCCTGTTGTAAAGAAGTAAGTGAATATTTAGTTTGCAACATGACAAGTGTTTGTTTTCAAATTTTTATTTTTGAAGCATTTGGACAGAAGCTATTGGTTAATAATAATAATTAAAAACATTGCGCTTGTGTCGGCAGTTTGGGATCATACTTATTTCCAAAACACATCAATTAAAGCCATTTTCCAATAACTTTATGGATAAGTAAGTGTAGGTTTTCACTTCGGATTGACGTGTTGATGTGTTTGACATTATCTGGCATCTCTTTTCCACTGCTCATTTTTCTGTTTCCTGCATAAAAACAACACGTCAAAGAAAGTGTATTAGTAATAGCACCTATGAACATTATTGCCATGTGATCGTTCACGGTACATTCAGCTCTGAAGCCTGATCTGTAAAATAGGTGGAGGTGGCTGGATGTGGTTGGAGGTGAAGGCCACCGTGTTGGAGTACGTTGTGATTCCAGCACGATGTTCACACGTGTGAAAGACGGAGAAAATGTGTGACATTTTTACAGAGTCTTATCGTACATTGTCTTTGACTTGCAGAAGCTTGGCTGACAGTGGAGGGTTTTCTCACCCGGGCTCCACTTCTCTTCCTGTCGCTGACATCCACGTTGCATCATCCTCTTTTCCTTGTGCGCTTTCAACACCTTCACGGCGCAGAGCTCACACTGACTGTACACAATCGCTGGTGCTGCTGATCTAACAGCCCGTTGTTGATCCTGCAGCAGTTTTAGTTTTTATGAGTGACGTTTCTCTCAGTAAAACTCTCGTGTGCTCGTTTGTAACCTTTTATCGTCCAAAACAGGAAATTACACGTAGTCAGGAAGAGCAGCTCAGTCGATCAGCAGTTATCATCGGGGGAGGTGTGAATAATCGTTTTCAATCACCGCACCTTGAACACAATGAAGAACAGAAAAGTAAATAAACTATAAATGATAAATAAAACCTTGAATATTCACCTTTACCGTTACACCGAAGCCAACAAAAGGATGGAGACAACATTTGACAAACAATATGAAGAGACACACAAATATGATTTAACAAGTGTGTGTTTGTGTGTGTGTGTGTGTGTGTGTGTGTGTGTTTTCTCATTCGTAATATAGAGGAGCTATGCAGACCACCATATACAATGTAGGTTAGGATTTGTGAGGGAGCAGGATTATCTGTCTGGAACAATGTGTTCGTAAAACCTCAAGAATTATACTTGGGAGGCATGTTTGTATATAAATGTGTGTGTGTATGTGTGTGTGCGTGTGCATATGTGTGTGTGTATGTGTGTGTGTTTGTGTGTGTGTGCGTGTGTGTGTGTATGTATATGTGTGAGCTGCCCAGAAGTCCCAGGAGAAAACAATAGGCAAAAGTTGCTCGGCCTGTGGAGTAAGTTAGTTGTCATCAGTAAATATCTGCCTGTGTGTTACTGGGCCACTGGGCAGGCAGGAATAATGAGGAGTGAAGATGGAGGCAGATGCAGCTTCACTTCACACAGAATGCTTCATCTGGACTTTATAATGGACAGCGTTTTGTTAGTGGAAAGGAAAACTGAGGGTCAGTTTCCTGTCAGTCGTCACTATTGCCAAAAAATAGAGGAAACTTTAATTGTGGAAATACTGGAGGCCTGAGCTAAAGAAGAAAAACTCTTCAGTCTGGACATTTTATTAAAGACCTGAGTTGGTGATTAAACAGAGCAGTCAGCATGAAGATAGAAGTTAAAAGGGCTAAATGGGCTGTGCATTGTAATAGATGTCAGCTCTCTGAACTGATTGGACAATCATTGTAATTGTACTGAAAGTTGTTGTGTAGCCGATCGTGACTCTGTGGCGCTAAGTGAACGTCTTTGTGCACGCGCGGACACTCGTGGACGTGTTTGTGTTTGGTGGAGCGTTGACGTGTGTTTGCAGAACAAATGGCTTAGTGGGGTGTACAAGCATGGCCAGCTGTATTTGTCTGCTGTGTAACCCCCCAATCTGGTATCACCAGAGCACATTGTCTGAGTCACCCAAGTGTATGTGTGTGTGCGTTTGTGTGTGTGTGTGTGTGTGTGTGAGAGAGAGAGACTTAAGCTAGAACTCTTTGTGAATTGTGGGGAAATGAAAAGACAAATGTGCTGTTTTTTTCCCTCTCGTTTGTTAACATTTGAAAGAGTCACGCAGCGATCACAAAGCATGAAGTGATTGGGGAGAAGTTGAATGTGCGATGTGGAAACATGTTGCCTCGAATGAGGCCAAACGTTACGTCAGGCTGAAGCTCCGGAACAACAAAGACTTCTGGTGATTTCAAATCTTTTTACAGAGAAAAACAAACCAATTTACAGAAAATCTCAGGCTGAGAAATAGGAACAAATATTTGAAAACTATATTTATTTATTAGGAAAGTTACAGAATGATCTTCTATACACCATCTTTATTAGTAGGGTAATATTGAAAAATAGACTAATTATACTTTATATAAACAAAAAACAAGTATATTTGTTCAAACCAAAAATGCCCAATCTCACAATGTTACAGAAAATTATGAAAGACATAGCAAAATTCATCCGGTTTGCCAGATGTGGGCCACAAGTAAGGCCTGGTGATACCACTCGTCAACCAAAGGTGCCACATTTGTTTGGGGATATTTGTCCCATATTTGTCCCACTTTGGGCTCATATCCATTTTGCCGGGTGGAGGCAGGAAGGCTCTGCCATCTGGGCGGGTGCAAGATGAACTGGTTTCTCTCTCTGCTCATGTCCCGTCCTTCTACCAAGTTTCATGGAAATCCCCTCAGTAGTTGGTGTATAATCCTGCATAATCCTAAAATACAAAACCACAACAAACAGAGGTGAAAACACAACCTCCTCCCTGGAGGTACTAACAGCCACGGCAGCCACCATGGGAAGATATTGAAGCAACTTAGTCACAGCAGAGCGTAGGAAAAGTCTCGTGGAGTAAGAGAGGAGGTGATTTACTTGACAAGGACGGAGGAAGTGATGGAGCTCAGAAAGCTGCTGGGGAAGAAAAGACGGGAGGAAGCCATACAGAGGGATGAAGGGGGAGTGACAGGGAGACACGGGTGGGTGTTGCGCCCGCCTCCGTTTCAATTGGTCTTACGGTGATGAAAGTGTCAGCAGCGAAGACAGTTATCTAAGAGGCACAGGAGGAGGCCGAAAACAGTGGGAGAGGGGGAGAAATGAGGGAAAGAACTGTGCGGCTGAGGTAAGAGTGTGAGGGTGGGAGGAAAGAGAGGAACAGCAGGAGGTATAAACACTTAGGATGTGAAGCAGGCATTTGGCAGGAGAGGACGGGGGGGGGGAGATATGTGAGACTTAAGGAGAGGTGACAGAGTTAGAGAGTGGGTGAAGGAGACAACAGCAGACAGAGTGATGGAGGACGAGACGCAGGGAGGGAGGGAATGATGCAGGGAGGCAGGAGCAGGAAGTACGGCCGGGACGATGAGCAGAGACAAAGAGACAGAAGTGATCGTAATGGAGAACGTGTAAATCAACGTGTTTCTCCTCACGTCCGCCTGCGTGAAGTTCTTATTTATTTGTGCTGGTTGAGAGTGATGGGCTTCCCCTGCTGGAGAGCGGGAGGGAGGGCGGAAGGGAGGGAGAGTGAAAACTGACAAATCTTGTCAACTCCTTGTCCTCCCACATAATCTGCTGACAGGCTTTTCTGTCCAGTGAGAGAAATCAATTCAATTCAGAATTTCAATTCCATCACTCGTCTTTTCAGAGTCTCTCGAGCCCCGGACGGAAGGAAGCTGAGAAACGAGGGTTGGAGTAAAAAAAAACAATCCAGCAGAGTGTAAATATAATTCACATTTTCCTTTGCAGAATTATTTCAATTAGTCCTTTGCACACATGCACAGTAAGAGAAAGTTGTGGCAGTTGAGACAGCTGCGCCACACGTCGTATTCAAACAAGCCCTGAGGAGAACCCGAGTCACACAGAAGCAGGTTCTGCTCAATCCAGGTTCAACTTTGTTCTCAGAACGTAAGTCATTCGTCAAAAATGATCTAAAAATCAAATCTTTTTACTTTTTTCTGTTCCACCGTGACCTGTTTTCATTAATTACTCCTCTGTCCATGTGTTTGGTTTGTTTTTTAATCAATCAATCAATCAAATTTTATTTGTATAGCCCATATTCACAAATCACAATTCGTCTCATAGGGCTTTAACATGGTGTGACATCCTCTGTCGCAATGGTGTCAATAAAGTCTTCATATATATTATTTTCCTGGAGAAAGTCACACAGCTGATTGGCTACAACTTTTTCTAAGATTTTAGAAGGAAGGGGAGATTAGATATTGGCCTGTAATTTGCTAAAACCTCTGGGTCTAGGGTGGGTTTTTTGAGTAGGGGTTTGATTACAGCTATTTTAAAAGACTGTGGTACATAACCTGATGATAATGACAGATTGATTGTGTTAAGTAACGAATTATCTATCAGGGGCAGAACTTCTTTAAGTAATTTAGTTGGAATCGGATCTAAGATACAGGTTGTTGGTTTAGAACCTGAGATTATTTTGGTAAACTGATCACGGGTGATCAGAGAGATACTGTCTAAATAATGGGAAGGATTCTCAGCCGTTTCTGAGATCTCTGTTGTTGGGAGGGTATTAGTGCCAATTGAGGGCAGGAGATGGTTGATTTTATTTCTAATAGTTAGAATTTTATCATTAAAAAAGGTCATAAAGATATTGCTATTTAGGGATAGAGGAATACTGGGTTCGGTGGAGGTGTGACTCTCTGTCAGCCTGGCTACAGTGCTGAAGAGAAACCTTGGGTTGTTTTTATTTTTATTTTTAAGCAACATCACACAGATACTACTCAACGGATTTCCATGAACTTTAGTGGAAGGATGAAGAATGTGTCAGATCCTGATCCGGGAGCAGATGTAGGAATTTATTTGTCACTTTCTTTAACATTGTGAGAGAGGACATTTTCACTGTTTTTCCAGGGAACAATCCATGGATCTTGATGAATAATAATCAGAATAAAACTCATATCTATGAGTTTGGTGCAGATCCAAGTAAAAATCAGAATCTTGTGCATTTAAAAGTGGTTTCATAAGCAGAGGTGTGTGTTCTACTAGTGCATGTCCTTGTGTGTGTTTTGTGTTGCCCTCCTGGTCAAATCTCTGATAGATTTTAATTTTAGTGGAACTTTTTCTTGATTGAACAGACAAACAGATGAATAGAAACATCACAAGTGAGTGCAGATGTTACACACACATGAAAATGGTTATTGTTGTGCAAAGCCTCTATGTTGGCGTCATGCAGTGATAATTACCGCCTGCTTGTTTGCTCACATCCTCCGGCCATGACTACTTTCCACCAAACAAAAATTATTCTCTGTAATGATGATAAATACCGTGTCAACCCTCACCCCGATGTATTTGTCAATAACTACCATGGCAACAAGATGCCGGGAGTTTTAACGTCTTGAGGATTGACATAAATGCTACAATCAGCCCAAGTCTCTGAGGACACACTGAGTAGTATTGTGCTTTGAGGATAACCAGATAAACACACACACACACACACACACACACACACACACACACTCACACACTCACACACACACACACACACACACACAGGCTTCGGCAGGCTCATAAAAACAGAATAAACCCTGATGGATCGGGGAATCAGCAGCAGAAGTCGGATGAACAGGGCGAGGTTGTGAAAGGAAGAAGATGAGGACAAGAATGACAAGAAGCTCTTTTGTTTGTTATTTTGTTTTCTCAGTCCTCCTCTCTCTCTCTCTCTGTCTCTCTCTCTCTCTCTCTCTCTCTCTCTCTCTCCCCCCCTTTCTGTTTTCCCTTCCATTACGTGAACACGGAGAATGTGCAATAACACAGACACACAAAGCTGAAGGCAGGAGCCACCTGCAATTAAACCATTGTTCTCTCGCCCTCCTCCTCCCTCCGTGTGGTTTTAATTTTCCAAACACTCAGGATTTAATTAGTAAGGGAAGCAGATTGAGAGCAATCCTGAGAATATCACACACTGCTCCTGAGGACGGCTTCGTCTTCTCCCTCTCAACAACATAATGAAAGTCGTACTCCCCTCGCGCTACAACATCACACACAGATTTTAAATCTTCAAATAAAAGTATTAGTTCTGTAAAATAGCATATCAGTGCTGAAATGATTCGTTCAAAGTGAATACATGCAGAGATATTTGTGCAGGTATTTAAAGCTGTACTTTCTCCGGTACGACTCCTCATGCTGCTCTGACACTGTCTAATCTAGATTATGTAAAACCTGGCACTCAGAACAGACTACAAACTACAAACTGTGTGATGTGAGGAAATCCCTAATCCATCAAAGGCTTGGAAGAGATGGATATATGTCATATTTATCAAGGTATTAGTTCACATCTAAAACCAAAGTAACACAACTTGAATATGGAGGAGCTAAGTCGTGTTCCTGTCCTCCCCCTGTACAGCCAGACATCCATGAAACACAAATTATATAAATACATTGATAAATTAGCGAAAAAGCAGAGATAAATATTGATAACAATGATAAATAAATCAAGGGAAGACACAAAGAAAAGAAAGAGTGGTTGATATGTTGGTAGTCTTCTAAAAAGGGATAATAATCTAATAATAATCTAATAATATATCTAGGTGGATATAGGACATCTTCTGATCCAGTGGCCATATCTCTGAGGGAAGGAATCCTTCCATTGAACAAAGAAAAGCCTTCTGGCCACCAGGGAGCAAAAGGCCATTAGATTTATATGATATACGAGCATCAACTGGAGCCAAACCAAACATTGCATTTAGACAGATCTACTGTAAACATACTCTAGAGAGCATCTTAAAAATAGGTTTCCAGAAGCACTGCAGCTCGGGACATGACCAAAACATCGACCACGTCCAGTAAACATCTGGCTTACCCGGAGTCCGACCATTCTGACCCAGGAGATGTGTGTGAGGCACTTTATCAATTAACAGGAGAGAGATTATGTGAGTGGATTTGAAACCTGGCTCGGAGGATTACAGCCGGACATCATCTGCAGCCGGACCCAAGACTTTCTCCACTTGAAGGACAGTCTCAGTGTTATCTGCTCTGATCTAAATTGGAGTTTTGCACTTGGAGGTACTTAGAGCTGCCACACCGGCTTTAGGATTTAAATCTATATCTTATTTTTTTGTTTATTCCACCCTCTCTGAATTATCTGTGAATATCTGGGTGTAACATCTGCAAAGTTCATGATAGAGTTGGTCACAGTAGTCTGAGGCAGTGCTGAACCTGGCACTTAAGACTGAGAGGATTCAAATTGAACATCGCCCTGTGTCCACTGACTACATATTCATGATCATTCATAGCTTTCGAGCAGTGGATGAAACCTAATCTTTTCTTTTCTACTATGGTTCGTTTGCCTTCTGCAGACAGACGATCTCCTGGTCACAGTGCTGGATTAAGATGCTCCACTGGAACAGTTTCTTCAGTTATACATTAAGTCTGACTTCTAGTCAAGGCAAGACTGAAAAGTTTAGAGACAAAAAGTTTATATATATATTCAGAAGACAATTTAAATTACACTAAATTCCGAGGGATATATTATTTTTACTCAACTGCAGTTTCTAGATATTATGGAGATGAAGTTTATAGACAAACTGTGATGAATTCATAAAACATTTGTCATTGTTTAAGAACAAACTGCCCAATTACTGAAATATCTACACCTTCTAAATGCTGCAAACTCATAATGACATGATAATGTACTGATTTCATTTATATTGAATACCTTTAATACTTCAAGTCCATTTTCATGCTAATACTTCTATACTTTAACTTAAAAACATGTATTTATTGTATTTGTTTAGTTACTGCTTCCTTCATTTGAAACAGCTCTGATGCATATTATTTTTTATAATAACATTGTCAAATTACGATGTGAAAGGATTTGCTCTGCAAGAGCCTGCAGAGAATTGTCATCGGCTGTTTTCAGCAGAAAGGAAGTGAAACCCCAGCGAGAGCCTGTCACCACTGAGCAGCAGAGACTCTAAGTGCCGAACACAGAGGAACATTAAGCGGCTCATGATACTTATTTATCTATCAGATATTTCCCTATGGAGTCCATAAAGGAGAGGTAAGGAAGAGTTGATGCATTCGACCAGAAACATGACTTTTGTTATTAAGCTTGTCCTATTGGGGGTATAAAGCAAACATTCAGCAAGGTAAATCAAAAATATTTTTCATGAAATCCAGGAAGACACATAAATAATAACTGCAAGGACGATAAAGCCTTGACTTGTTTACAAAGTATATGTGAAAGAAATGTCAATTTATTTACAATTTATCATTTGAAGAGTAGGCAGGAACATTTTTTTAATATTTATTGTTAATTTATATTTAATATAACATCTTTTGATGAAAAACTAAATCAGTACTTCTAAATTAAAATACAACATCGCTGAGGACCATGTGTTGATAGCTTTGCTCAGTATTACTTTGGTAAAAGTATTACCTTAATGCAGGGGTCTTCAACGTTTTTCAGGCCAAGGACCCCCAAACAGGTGGAGAGATGGAGCAGGGACCCCCTACTATATATATTGTATACACTTGTGTTTTATATTAAACTGGGCCTAGTGCCATGTATAAACATAGCTACCCTGCTATTGTGCTTTCAATACTTAGCTATTCAAATATTACACAGGTTCATATATTCATGTTACACATACATCTTGCATAAAACACTGAGCTATCACAGATTCATGTTTTTATTTTAAACATACATGTAGAAGAGACAGTGAATCCTCAAGCTATCTGTGGATGGCACATATACTCCCTCATTAGTGAGATGTCGGACCCTGATGGGTAGCACACAACTTATCTAACCTTGGATGGATGGAGGTTGTCAGGCAGAGGGTCAAATCAGCCTCACAACATGTCAAATGCATGTTAATGTGTATTTAAAGACATTTAAATTTGTGTTGAAAAAATTTGTTCGAAAATAAATTAAAAATTCTGAAAAATATAAAAAAATTGTCTAATCAACCAAACATTTCGCGACCCCCCTGCAGTACCTCCACGGACCCCCTAGGGGTCGCGGACCCCCTGTTGAAGACCTCTGCCTTAATGTATTGACCATAGACTCTATATAAAGTGTTTGTAAAGGTAACGCAAGCCACAACCTCCATGTTAGTGGATGGGACATGGACCAAACAAAAATAATACACAACATAATACACTTTTCAACATAACACAGAGACCTGCATCACAGCTCCGATCCAGGCGAGTCTCAGGTGTAAAACAACAATGCATCTGATTCCTCACTAAGATCAACTAGATTCTTTATAAACATACCCCCCCACCGCCCTGTTCACGTGTTTGCATGTTGTTGTGCGTGCTGTTGTCGTCCTTGATGAACACATCTGTGACTGAGCCCTGTTTTGTCATGTGCTTTGATTGTCTGGCAGAATTAGGACATCAATTATCTACAACTCTTCATCTGACAGCGACACTTTTCATTCAGTCAGTCGGTGAAATAAACTCAAGCTGTCACCTCTCGCAGTTTATCAAGATATTCATTATGAAAATTATGTAATCGATCAGCCTCCGGTGTAAACACCATTAATTGTTCGAGCAGTAAGTTCTTGGAGTGACAAGTCACGTGGTTTCCTGCGACTTATCCAACAAACCCTTTGAGCTGAAGTGCTGAATATAACAGGCTGGGCCGTGATTGTCCTGCTCTGCTGTTGCTGCCTCTTGCAAACTGATGCAGTCATGGACATGTGAATGGATTATGAGGAAACAGGCCTGTGGGCACGAAACAAAGTTGTGTGGAGTTTCTTCGTTGTTGTTGTTGTGTTTCCCTTTGTGGTCGTTTCTATGTTTTCTCCCTTTTTATAAATAGTTTTCTATCAGAAGTTTTTCCTCCAGAGGATGACGAACCTTGTTAAGCCCTGAACATATTGAGGCATATTGTGATTTGTACATTTTTGGGCTACAAGATTTATTTTTGTTTCTCCTCGGGATGGTCACGTTACATCCCTCTGTTGTTGTTTTTTCCATCTTTTATCTGACCTCAGTGACGTCCAAATAAGATATATTAACAGTTCCCTCACACAGAGGCTTAGAGCCAGCCAGGAGCCCCCTGACCTCTGTGGGCCTGTGGTTGAAGCCCCTTCAGTAATCCAGAGTAACCTTTCATAAGGAGATTCACCTGCCAGCAGCCCACTTATGTTGCTTTGTGGAATGAAAACAAGAACCCTCTGTAGGGCCGCTCCCTGCAGCTGTGACTCGCCTTGCTGGACGATGATAATATCTGCAATTAACATCAAGATGAAAGCTTTGTTTCCTGCTGTCACCGAGCGTGAATGTTTACCCTCTGCTCAGTCACTCGCTGCTTCTTTTTCACGGTCAATACCCTGTGTTTGTTTTAATATGCACGTCGTGAGTGGACGTCGTGGGATCTGGGCTCAGTCTGTTTGTGAGCTTAGCAACATGGCTGCCAGTGCTGCTGGCTGTTTAGTTTGTACTCCGAGAACTGAGCTGCATGTTGATGTTATTTGTAGATTTCAACTGATACAATATCATCCAGCACTTTGAGCCACTTACAGATGTGTGTGTGTGTGTCTGTGGGTCTTTGACGTCATCTCGTGAGAACATTTCCAGGACGTGTCATCTCTGCTGCACGTAGAGCGGATCACCCACCAATCGAAAGGTTGAGAGTTTGATCCTCGGGTTCACACGTCAAAGTGTCTCTGAGCAGGACACTGAATCTTAATGGCTGGTTATGTTTAGATCGGTGTTTTGCATTTTGGCTTGAATCAGTGCGACGGTTTGTTTGCATGAGTGAAAGTCAAGTGTCCTGGATGAAGGATATATCTGTTATTACGTCTATTACATATACACATTCCTTTATGTAGTTAATTTGACATCAGTGGGATGGGACCAACTCAAATGTACACGTTAAACATTTTTTCTAAATTGGTGTGAGACATCATGATTGACAGCTGAGATTGACTCGTGATTGGTGGAATACCTGTACCAGTGGAACCTTTATACTGTGACTCCGTCCTCTAATCACCACTGTGCAGACTCTGGCTGCAAATGCACAAGATAGCAACTCTCGTGTCAGGGAAATTTTCTGGATATCGGGAGGAAATGAAGAGACATTTTTTGAAAGCCATTTAATATCTTAATTACTGCTTCATAAACCAGTTTAAGTTGGGCTGTAGTGTTCAGCTGTTATGGCTGATGTGTTTGCTGGAGCATTGCGATGCTTGTTGGTTTACACTTGTTTTACAACACTATATTTCGTTGAGTTTGTTTTAGCAGTTTTCTTATTGGCTGAGAACAACCTTGAGTCTCTGGGATGGAAACATGACTCTTCGTGACTTCACAGGGAACCCAACTAAACTGCCTCTATAGTTAATGCAGTTGCTTTGGCTGCAGTCATCCACGTTAAGCTCGTCTCCATCTGCTGATGATCATCTGTCGCTTATCACCCTCTGATCCAAGCGATGGGTTATTGATTAGTTCATCCTAAGTAAATAATTCCTGAATGTGCAGTGAATGTGTCTTAGCCCGCTGCGACATATCAGGGGAATTTATCCTTTTTTTGGATGAAGATTTATCTGTATCAGCGCACTGAATATTCCATTCCCTGCTCTGGTTGAAGGTGCTCTTTTTGGGGATTAGCGACCCGGCAGCCACATGATATCAGTCGCCGGGCTCTGTATCTGCTGTGATGTGGCTTCAGTTGGAAGTTTATCACCACGGTGGCATCTCTGCTGAGCTAAGCTCGGTGTAAGATCGCTGAAAGTGATGAGATCAGAGCGCAGACGGAGAGACATCAGCTCTGTGCTTGTTCTGTATTTACATGAATCTGGTCTGTGTGAGTTGGTCTGTGTACGTTGTGTTGAATGTGTGATATCAGGTTTTGTGTTCATGTATGTGTCTGTTTTTTAGATTTGTTTATTGGGAGTTAACTGGTTTAATTGGGATTAACACTGTTTGGTCCACATGGAGATTACATCAAGGATTTTGTTACTTTCCTTAACTCTTTTCTGACAAGTACATCCTGTGTTCTGCAACCACTCTAATGGTTGATTGCCTGCCCCGTTTCATTCGATCTCATTTTTTATTTAATTTAACTTCATACAACTTGAAGGTACAGTCACATTTTCAAAAGTCTGTGTGATCAATCGGCTCTTTTCTAATGAAAGGAAGTTATCTCTCTAAAAGGAGAAATAAATATGACGGTTAGAACTCATCTTTTCTAAGAGAACGAATTTGCAAAACTCCTTTTTCATCTTGCACTTCTCAACCTAAGAAATTACACTAATACTTCCTGCTTTTAAGGAGCTGCTTTGGGATCCCATATGACCTAAAGTAGTTGACCCTATCTAGCCTTTCTCATACCCTTAAATTCAAAGAATAAAAAAAATAAGAAAACCTCAGACCTCTCTTAGTAAGTAGAGAAGATTGGAAAAATCCCAGAGAACTGAAGTAACCTAAGAAAAATGACTTGGTTCTTCACAGCACTTGACAAGTGCAGTAAATTGATAGTGATGCGAGTTTAAAAGGTGGGACTTTGTGATGAGATCAAAAATGAAGACCTACTTTTTCAACTCAATTCAAGGGGAGATGAACTTAAGCATAAGACTAAACGACTCCCTGCAGAAAAAAGCAGCCAAGAATATATAAAACAATATAAAATGACTTGTGGTGTGTGAAATAAGTTGGGACAGCATCTAGATGACAGGTGAAGGACTAAATGTGAGATGCTGTCTCCTCCAGGAATGGTTTCAAACCACCCAGCACAGCAGTGCTCTCAGAAATAATAGATAGGACCCCATTAGTGGGTGAGGCTGGGTGATGTTCCCAACTTTTTTAAAGAAAAAAAGTAGGAAAAAATACCCAAAGTCTTTTTTTATACTCCTCCATGAAGGTTTTTATTTGGAGGAGCAAAGAGAACATGGCATCCCACACGGTATAATAATTGACTGTGAGTCAGTCTGTCAGTTTGCCCGTTAGCGCCATCTTGAGGTCAACATTCAGGGATTTCGAGTGAAATGTCTTGACATTTTTTGGTTTGTAAAGACCTTGATGATTTGTGATAATGTTGCTGAATGCTCAACTTATCCTGCTGCAGAACCATCGGGTCAAAGTATTGATCTGTTCAACACTTGGGTTCATGATTAGTGAACTCGGACATACTCTGTGGGATTCTAGAAATGCTGTTTGAATCCAAATCGAGTGAATCGTCTGCGATGTGAAACCAAAGCTCAGGATTCATGTGCTCACGCTGAACAGTCTAATCATCAGTCCATGACCTGCTCACACGGTACGTTCCAGTCTGGCTTGTGTCAAAGAAGAAGTCAAAGTTCTTTTGCTTTCTCGTTGCAAAGAAATGGGGAACGTGCTGCCCTGATCATTTTCTCTGTGGCAAAACAGGCAAGAACAAGAGCACCAATATTCCTCTCCATGCAGCTCAGCCACCCTGACCTCTCTGGTTTCTGTCCATGTGACCCGTTGATTCACCAGGTCCTGGTTTAGCTTTGACCAGGTCACATACACCTGAATCTCACTGGTCAAAGTTCTCCAGTTTGAAGGCCACCTCCTGATTTACTTTACCACACACAGGAGGCAAATATTTTATTTGTCAGTGATAATAAAAGGTTGGTCACTGATACATTCTGGTTCTGGGTTTTGGGAAGCAACTTGTGATTAAGCGTCAACTGTGCGAGTAGACTGCACGACACAATTGAAATTCAGTCAGACTCAGAAATTGGGTCAAAATCTGTCTTAAACTGTGCAGTGGATGCTCAGCTTTACTTCTAAAAGTTGATATTACCTTCAGCCTCAGCCGTACTATGGGCTTAAATGTTAGTAAAGCATTAAACTTTAGTACTTAACTTTAAACTTTAGTTCGTAGACGTGGTTGTCTGAACATCAGCATGTTACTGTTGTGAACATGTGGCTGACACCCTGTTTAAATGCAGTATAGATACCCATTTATAATGTTTCTCTCCCAGGAACACTGTCTGAGCTCTGCCCCTGTTCACTCACAGTTATTCTGCTCTCCGATGGGAACCGTCAAGGTGACGATATTGTCTGACGACTGTCTTCACCTCAGAAGTGTGTGAATTAATCAAGACATCTGTTTGCAGACTGTCTGGTTGAGGGAACTGCTGCATTAAAAATGTAGGTAGAAACACAAATATTGTTTCTGAGACAACAACGGGCCTTGTGTGTTACCGTGCCGACACACAGACTTCACTTATTCAAAGCATTAATCCGGGATGATGAAACGTTTAATAAAGCTGCAGCAAGACTCTAAAACCGATATGAAGACACACACACACACATATACACACAGACACACACTCACACACACAGACACACACTCACAAACGGATGATGAAGGTATCATTTGCACATTCAAATGTCACTTATCAGACTTCCTTGTGCAAGACTCTGCAGCTGAAAGGTTGAAAATGCCTCACACTGTGTGACTGTTCCCCTTTCTGTTCATTTGCACATGTTACCCTTTCAGACTGCGGCATTCGCACTTGTCAAGTGACAATAACATTTGTACATGTGGAACAAAGGAACCTCTCAGTGTGGCGGGTCAGACCGAGATGTCAGGAGAGAGTTTTGATTTGACACAGCAGGTCGGAGGCCGGTGGTTTCACGGCTGCACGTCTTCACCGGCTCCGTCGCTGCTTCACATTTTGACCTTTTTTTCTCTAATTAGAATCAGATAACAGCCCATAATGAGTTTAATGTAGCCTAATGGAGGTACTGTGAGCCATGTGAGCTGGTGCATGATGGATGCCGTGCGCTTCAACAACGATGGGAGCGAAAGATAAAATCAGGCAGTGGGAATATTCTGCCAGCGTCAATTTGGTTAAAACGTTGTACATTTGCATTTCGCCGAAGATTTCCCTCCTTTTCTATTTCCTTAGGTTTCCACTTGTCTCACAAAATTTCCTCTTGCGCTTCATTTCTTTCTTTTCACTCTCTCCACTTCTTTTGCCGAGTCTCAACTCTACGGGGATTCGCACACAGAGAAATCAATTTTGCCTGGCCTCTTTGCCTTCGGAAGGAACACAGGCGTGTATAAATATTCACATGCGGCTATTTCAGATCCTCAGCTTAGGGACTGAACGAGTGGATGAGCTGTTCGTCTTTTTGATCATGAAGCCTCCATACATGCATCTCTGTGGATGAAGACTTCCTCTCGGTCTCTATCTTGTTTCCCTCCCTCAATGTCGTCCTGCTTGAACTTCTTGCTTTTCTGTGATTGTCCTTAACGTCTGTCGTCTTTATCTTATATTTTGAATTCCTTCTCTTTTGCCTTCCCTTCTTCTTTCCCTTTTGTTTCCCCCCTTGTCACATTCATTCATTCTTATTCATTCTTTTGCAACATTTCCTTCATCTCTGTCCTATTCCTGCAGTTCTTTCCTCCCTACTTGTTTTTCTTTCTTTGCTCCGAACTTTCCGAACTCTCTTTGCTGCTTGCTACCTTTCTAATGTTGTTCTGTCTTCATCCCTCTTCTTCCTTAATGAGACGCTCCCTGGCTTTATCATTCTCTTCATTGCTGCATCTTTAATCTTGCTCTTTTTTTTGTATTACTTTTCTTCTTTTTCTCATTAGTTTGCTCCTTTTTGTTTGTTTCTTCTTCCCCTTTATTCACTAATCTTTGCTCCCTCAGCCTCCGCAGTCACTTCAGCCTTCTCTTATATATGTGTACCTTTTATTTTAGGCCCCTCCATAATTGATGTGCCTTTACCAATGGGATTTCTTTCTCAGAGGCAGACTGACATTTTGTAAATCTCCCTGATCTAGCGGAAGCAGACGCTCTGTGCTCTAATTTAAATTCTGATGGTCGCTGCAGAGTGTGTGTAGATGGATGAACACATGCACACTGCGGCCCGAGCCCTGATTGGGACGCACGTGATTGACTGAACTGAATCGGAGCTGATGCTGCAGCAGGCACCCGTACGACTCTGACTCCCTCTCCTCTGCCTGCTGGTCTGCTCGGTACTGATAACTACTTCTTGGATTGGTTTTGCAGATATTTCCGACCGTCTGCCTTTATTTCCTTGAGCTTTACTTTCTCTCTCTCTCTCTCTCTCTCTCTCTCTCTCTCTCTCTCTCTCTCTCTCTCTCTCTCTCTCTCTCTCTCTCTCTCTCTCTCTCTCTCTCTCTCTCTCTCTCTCTCTCTCTCTCTCTTTGTGTCTTCCTCCCTCCCAATTGTCAGCTTTGTTTTACAAACAGAGCAGTGATACCGTGTCTCTGAGGCACACCTCTCCCGCTGCCCGGGCCGGCTGTCAGGCTGGATCTGACGTGACAGTGGGCCTACTTGCTGCACCGGTGGAAACGCACGTTTAGTACACAAACACACAAAGGCACAGTCTGGGCCACACACAAACACGTACACATGACTGTGTGCGCCGTGCAAACACAACAAAGGGGACTTAGCGGATGCTTGGGCTCTATTTGACCTCACCTTGACCTAACACAAGACATGTCCCTTGCAGCCTCACGGCTAATACAGCCTGATGGGAGCACGTATTTGTGCGTTTGTGTGTCCGTGCGCTTACAGTCGTTCTGATGCATATTTTATACGCGAAAGCCGAGTGTATGAGTGAAACTAGGACATGAAGGAGGCCAAAATATATCCTGGTTAAATGCGGGTGTATTTCTCTCCCTGCAGCAGATGAATGTTCCAACTTATTCCATTACCTTCTTTTCCCACTTTTTAACCATTTTTCTTTCCTTTCTTTGCCTTATCATTCAGCCTCAGGGCTCATTTTGGAGGTCTGTGTATTAGCCACACACAGACACTTGCGCACGGCCACAGATGTGCCTGTACGCTAACAAAAGGCAGGCAAACAAACACAGACCACCTCAGCCATTTGAGGACACTTTCCATTTAATGTTATTTATAAACAGCTTTTGAGTCTGGCATTGTTTGATAACCACATACAAAACATTTGGGTTGCACAAAGGAAGAGTGCAGAGGAAAAGAATAAGGAGATTGAGGCGAGGGGTGGGGAGGCAGCGAGGGTGGGTGCTGAGAATGGAGAGAGAGAGAGAGAGAGAGAGAGAGAGAGAGAGAGAGAGAGACAAACAGACAGGGAGGTGAGAAAAAGGGGGAGAGAATACAGAGGAGTGAATAGAGTGATAGAAGAGAAAAGAGGAGGAGCAGGAGACGGCAGTGCAGTGTATCATTTATCTTGAATGAGTCAGCGAAACAAAACCAACGTGATGGAATGAAAAAAAAAAGATAATTATGATAATTGTATTAAATAAAAAATAAACTTCCCGCCTCCAGCTCCCTGTTTATTTATTGAGGGAACTATCGAGACACAACAGAGTCAGTTTGTCTTCTTTAATTCTTTTTTTTTTTTTTTTTACAATTTTCGTCTTTATACAAAAAAAGTCATCCTCACGAGAATAAACAGACACAATTTACATCACCTCTGGGTTCACAGCAGCACAAACGAGTTCACCAGTAGGGGGCGCTGATCCTACATGTCAGCAGAGTGACACCAGTAGCAGGCTTACGTTAGTCCCCCAACATTTAGATAGATATACATGAAAAGAGGGATGGGGGGGTCCGCAAGAAGCGCACGCCAATGTGGCCCATGCTCTCGGGTTCCTGTCCGAATGTGCTATCTTTAGGTCGCCAGCAAACCGGACCGATTATCTTTTGTGCTTTCTGTCAGCAGGTCGGTGTTTTTAGCCTTTGAGCTCGGTCAGGACGGATCGTTTTTTAATACAGAATGTATAACTTCGTAATGATTTAAGAAACAAGGAGACTTTGAGCATCACTGGCTAGTGTAGGTACCTGGATGGCCGGTGTGTGTCTGTACATTGTAACCGAGCAGGTGAGACATTTTGGTGAGTTACTCTGAAATAGCTCGGGTCTAAAAGTCAAAGCCTGGACAGCATCTGTGGCGCTGCGCTCCGGGGGTTTGAAAGCCGTGGGCTCAAAGGGGGTTGGTGGTTTCCAGTGGTACAGGAAGGCTGTGAGGGTGATCGGGCTTGTTACGGGTGGTTGTGCGTGAACTCCTCCAATTCATGGTTCAGGGCGCCGTTACCCACAATCCTCTTTGTCCTTTGTCCTTCTCTGCTATTTTTCCAAAGAAAAATCCCAAGACTCAGAAAGGGCTCTGAGTATCGCTCCTCTCGGACGTGGTGGCCTTAAAATCCAGCTCTCCATTCAGGGCTCACAGATTGTTGAGTCCGTCTGATTTGGAGTGCACTCAACACACAGGAAACTTCCTGTTGCAGTTTATTCCGTCCCCTTTTTTTCACAGTTTCTCTGCTGCTTTTTGTTTTCCCAGTTTGAGCCATTTATTCGACCATTACAGGGGACATATTGCAATTGTTGCTGTCAGCTGTACTTTTCCCTGATTGTAGGCCCCAGCATTTGAAACCCTCCTGCCTCTATTTGGATTGAATTGTCGGTGCTTGAAGGATATATTTATATGTTATTTTTACATCAACCTCCACAGCATTACAAAGGAAAGTGCATAAAAGTTTCTGGGAGTCTGAAGTTTTGTGAGCCAGGCTTGGGCCTCAGCTTTTTCCTTGGCCTGCATAAGTCGACCTTTCAGACCGCTCGGGCTCGGTGAGGCCTCTGTTTTGTAGCCAATGAGGTCGAAGAGTGAATGGAAACGTCTCTCACCACAGTTTGTCCTCAATGGCCACTGGCTCCCATTAGGCACTCTTGCAATCTAGCTTCATTCTACCCGCATGGCTTTAGTGATTTCTTCAGTGGACACACAGTCACACAAAGCAGCAACACTGAAATCGTCACTTGTTCATCCACTCACTCATTTACGCTGTGACAAGTTGGCTCATATAATGATTGGTTAGTTCTGAATGGCTTTTAAGTTGATAGGATGCAAAGGATATATATTAACATGAACAGTGTTAAAAGTTGTTGAAAAATTGATGTGTTACAAATCCAGTGGTGTGTACTTAAAACCCCCAAAAACACAGATGTGCATTAAAGTGAGTCAACTCTGCCGTGAGACACGGAAGTAAAACCACTTTACTAGTAGACATACATTATAGTAATTATAGTTTTTACTGCCAATGCGATGACTCATTTATTGCCAATTGTGTTTGCAGGATTTTGTTTTCTCGAGTCTTGGTTGCTGTTGAGTGCAAAGTGCGTCAGATTGTGTCTTTGTATCGGTGTGATTGACAGATGAAAGGTTCGCTGGGAGAGCACTTTTGTATCAAGAGGGCTAAACATAGAGACTAAGCCTTGCACTGTTGTGATCCCAACCGTGTGTTGTTTCCTGCCATTATCAAAATGAATCATTGGCTTCTTATTTTGTGTGGCTGTACAGTTTTATAAGCACAGAAACTCAGTGAAACAATCGATGCCACTGAGGCAAATGCAAAGTTTTCCTGTTGTTCCCCTTGGTGACATCATCAAAGCAATGGGATAAATTGTTTTCCCTGACTCATAATGATCCCTGCCCTAAAGCCTCAGGGATACTTCGACAGTAGATATTGGATAATGTTCTTTATACACAGACGTGTACACGCAGTTGTACACACATGCCCCTCTGTAAGAGCCAGGGCAGGGGGTCTTCAGGAGAATGAATCATAGAGTCCGTTTCCTTCTCAGCGCAGGATTACAGAGCTGAGCGACAGCAGCAGGGCTGATGAGAAACAGATAACAAAATCTGAAAGGTGTGACCCTGCTCTATTATTAGCTCTCTGGACCCCACTCGGTGGGCCGACAGAAGTCCTGAGGGTGCACTTGTTCTTCCTCCGTCCAGTTCCAGACAGGTCAAATTTCCCCCCGTCTGGAGTATAGTCTTTCTCATCCCCCTCCAGTAGTACCTGTACCTCGTTGAGACCCCCTTTCGCCTTGCGACCCCGGCGGGTACAGTTCCTGCGGCCTCCCTTTGGCGGCCGTGGCAGGGGTGAAGGTGAAGGCAAGCTGTATTGGTCCCCGCTGGGCAAGTACGGCCGCTGATGGTGGTTATGATGGTTTCTGTGACGATTCAAGTGGTTCAAAGACTCTCCATGATCCATCTCCCGATCTGGGGCACCATGACCCTCGCTTGACATGCAACTGGGCAGCTCCTCCTTCTTCAGTGTTTTCAGGTCCTTCTCTGCCAGCTCCGGTGGTGAAACACACATCAGAGTGGAGGTCGAACCTCTGAACCTCCGCAGCCAATCCCACAGCGACAGGGCCTTGCAGTCACACTCCCAGGGGTTGTCATTAAGCCGTAGGTACTCTAGTGCTGGCAGCAGAGTCATGCTGGAGCCAGAAAGCTCAGTCAAGGAGTTATTGAACAGGTACAGGGTGGTGAGGCGGCGCAGGTCATGGAAAGCCTGGCGGTCAACCCACTGGATTCGGTTCTGGTGGAGAAGGAGACGGTCTAAGACCCCCAGACCACGGAAGGTGTTCTGGCGAAGGCTCCACAGTTTATTGCCATGCAAGAAGAGATGACTGAGGTTCAGCAGGTCGATGAACAGGTCATCCTCCAGAAACTCTAACTGGTTGTCCTGCCACGGGGAGAAAAACAGAAAGTGCGATTATTTTTTATGAATAATTGTGCCTAATTACCTGCATCGTAATAATATATACTTTTGAAAAAACACTGAAATGACTAAGAACAGCTTTTAGCTCAGTTCAAGCATCACACAAGTACCCAATGAAGTTATACTATAGATTGCATGATGAAGAGTCCCAGTACAATAGGTGAACAGGGTAAAACAGGTCAGACATGATTTTCTTTGCCTTCCTGAATAGTGTGTCAGACGTTGAGTACTTGGTTAAAAGAATGGGGCCAATGATTGTCAGTGATCTATTTAAAACAAGTTATATCAAACTGTTACAGATGTAACCTTTGCTCTATTTCAATAGCAGTTCATTTTCCAATCAATACTAATAGAAGACATCCTCTCCATATAGTAAAACCATATCTCCTCCTAAACCCACTCTGTAATAATAATGAAATCATACACTCAATCCTGGTTTTCAATTCCTGTGCTGTTGTCCTGTAGTGGTTGACCACAGATATTATACAGTACACTTCTTAGTGCGAGGGAGGCTTTGTGGCATTTCCCCTGCACTCAGGATAACGGCTAGCATTTGATCAGTGTCCAATTCGTAGGCAGTGAGTGCTGAGCCAGGCTGATGGACAGATTACAGCATAATGCGATTGTGGATGCAGATGCATTATGCAGTAGAGATAAAGAGGAGCTGTTATCCATGTACCTGTAGGTAGAGATACTGGAGATTATTCAGGCCCGAAAAGATCCCTTGTGGCAGGCTGATCAGACCACAGTGGTACAGGTGCAGGGCGTGGAGCCGCCCCAGGCCCTGGAAGGTGTCGGAGGCGATGGCCTTCAGGTGCCTGTTGTCCCCAAGGTCCAGCTCCTCCAGGCGGTCGAAGCCGTGGAAGGTGGAGGGTTGTATGTAGGAGATGTTGTTGGAGTAAAGCCACAACATGGTGGTGGTGGGTGAGAAGTGGCCGCGGAGCAGCCGCTGGATCTTGTTGTTCTGCAGGAAGACGCGCTCGCTCTGGGCCGGGATGCCCTCGGGCACGGCATGGAAGTTGTGTGCCTGGCAGGAGACGGTGCTAGGTGAGGTGTAGCAGATGCAGTGGTGAGGGCAAGGCAGCGACAGATCTAGGCCACACAGCACCAACAGTAACTCCAACCCACCGTAACCTGGGAGAGGAGAGGAGACGGCGATGGAAGGAGATGGAGGGAAACAGAAGGAGAAAAAAACACAAGCAGAATTAATTGAATTCATACAGCAGAGCTTCTGTTATCAGAAGCATCTTGAATGAAACACTCATTGCTCTCAGTTTACAAGGACAACAATGTGCATGGTTCAGTGCAGACCAATTACAACGCTGACACAAATCTCTTAGAAACACACACACGCACGTATGCACACACACTTGCGCATTGTTCTAGGATTCAATTCTTCTTCCATATATTTCAATCATTACCAGACTGTTTACCCTTAACCTTGCTTACCCTTGACTGTTATCTTCATCCTAAGTTGTTTCAAAACCACAGAATCCAAACTCAGGGGAGCGTTTCTTGTTTTGAAGTTTTGCAGAAACCTTGAAAATCCTTCATACCAAGACGCACCCACCACAGACTGACGTTAAAACAAAGACACAACGCAGTCGCACAAACAGCTTTTTTGGAAGCAGGGTGTGTGCGGTCTTGTGTCTTTTGTTGTGTGGTTTTATGATTGTCACAGAGGTATGCACACTTTTATTTATCTGTTCCTTTGGACCAATCTCAACTTGACACACACACACACACTCACACCTACACAATCTTACCACACAGTGTTATATCCTTTGGTTATCCTCTAAAGGCGACAGAAAATCAATGTTTCTTCTGCCTACAAGTGAACACGCATCACACCTGTAATTCCCACAATAAGGGAAATGGAGAAAGCCGGAGAGAAGGTGGAGGCTGAGGCAGGAACGGCCGTCTGACTGTGAAGTGGAAATAAGGTTTTGCTTTTTAGATTGTCTTCGTCACCCCTTAGTTATTTATTCGATTTTGTCTTGGTCTCTTGCCCTGGATCTCTCTAGTGTTTAATGTATTGTGTGTGTGTGTGTTTGTGTGTCTCTCTCTGTGTGTGTGTGAGAGAGTATCAGTGACATGGACAGATGTGATGGACAGATGTCAGGTTGACTACGACGCAGCTGCTCTGTAAAGAACAACGTGTTCCTGGATGTCAGCAGAGGTCGGGGGTATTATCCCGTGTGGTCCACGTGTCTCTCCCTCTATGTGCTCTTGTCTCACCGTATATACGCAGGCTAACGTAATGTGTGTTTGTGTGCGTCTCTACACACACTATGTGACATTTTGTCTCGGACGCGGGAGCAGTGCCTGTTGTCTTTGACGAGGCTGACCTTTTCGTCAAAAAAAGACAAACACACAACTGCTGTCGTCATGGCAGCCTCTGTCTTGTACCAACAGCAAATCAATACTGTATAATCCTGAACTTAAACACTGTGTTAATTTCATGGATATTTAACTTATAATAAATGGTAATTCATCATATTATTTTTGCATTGCTCTATGGATCCACAGGATGAGTCGTATTGACTTTAATGAACCCCACACAATGTAGCGCCACCATCAGGCCAATATTCGTCTGTATTTTGATTTAGGAGATTCAGATTCAAAAATATATAAATTCCAAAAATATTCAAAAATATATAAATTCCTTTATACTCCATATTCCTTATTGTAATTATTATTATAAATCTCATAGTTTCTGCGTATTTCAGGACTCACAGCTAAAAACTTTCTGTGCTGTTGTTCTTTCCTGCCATGTCAAATGTTAATAAATGAGCCTATGACATTCCCATTAATCTCAAGTGTGCTAGGGACGGTTATTAAAAGCTAAAGTAGTGGGGACCATTCAACCATGAGTTTAAGATCAACTCAAGTAGCTTTCACACATAATTGATGCAGATGCTGAAGATGGCATCAGGTTCCCTTGTTTTTCCCCCTGTCCTCCTTCATTTAACTCTGTCTAATTAGGCTTGAATGGACAAATCTTATAATTATAAGCTGTAACATACAGTATCTATATTCAGTCCCTAAGGGGTATCAAACTGATTCTATCAGTATTTTCCCTCCTCTTCTCTCCTCCTCTGCTTTATCTGTCCATCTGTGTTGCCCTTTGCTTCATGCTTCTCTGCCTCCTTTCTGCAGAACGCTAACATTCCCCTTCCTCCACAGCTTTATCTCCACTCACTGCTCGGCCCCGCCTGCTGCGTCTGTTAATTAGCCATAAAGCTGCTATTTGCGACTTTGTGCATCAGTGTGTAAAACTGTGTGTGCATTGCATGTACGTATTTATCTGTGACTCTGTGTCCTTGCATAGTTTTGTAGTTTTGTCTCAGTGAGATAGCGCTCGACTGAGCGACATCACCACGGTTCGATGACCTTTCTCCTCGAGTTTTACTACACGTTTTAGTGCATTAAATATTATTGTGGAAACTGACATGACGGTGACATTTAGTCCTTCGTTGTACATCCTGAAGTAAGTGTTCGCTGCACAAGTAAGTAGAGACTGTTTCATAGAGAACCAGAGGAAAAGATCATTTTCCACAAGTTTCATTTATTCAAATCGCAAATAGACCATAAACCAAAAGTGTGTGTGTTCCAAGCTCCACAATGATCCCACTGGTCCTATTATCAATTCTATTTTTTAAACGTTCAATTTCTCTCGAGCTCATGTCTGCCTGACACTTACATGTGATATGGTGAATTGCGTGAATTTGCATTTACAATGGATTCCTGTTTGTTGTTGCTGTATTTTCATCCTTTCCTTCTTTATCCCTGTTGGTCCTTTCATTCCTTCAAATCCAATCCTTTATCTTGTTAATGCTGTGCTTTAAGATATGCACACACTGTATGGATGTACCTAGCTGTGCATGTACATGTTAGAGAAAGTGTCTCCGCTCGCAGAACAACTGTGGGTGTGTAGAGTTCACAGATTGAGCGATGGAAGTGTTGATATTAGATAGAAAAGCTGCTTACGGCCATATGGCTCTGGCACTGGGGGCAGAAGATCTCCCACCAGAATCTAGGTGTTCAAACATTTTGTTTATCACTTGCCCTGGAAAGCACGGAGTCATCTCGTCTCACTGATAGTGTAAGTCTGCTTTTTATAGTTAGGAGGCAAAGGAGAAAAGGGATTCACTGTTTTAATAAGTATTTAAATTAGGGGATTCTAAAAAGGGTGAAATCTCCAATCCTGCATCGACAACAAAATCCTGATGCCTTGTTTTCAGATGTTAAAAACATGTTTTCAAACATCTGAACTCTAAGTCAGCACATCCTTGAATTTACTCTTGCCGATTTTTTTCCGTCCGCCTGCAGCTCCACAACCGTAGCGCAGCCAGGAATACATAAATAGAAAACTAATTGCAAATTAGCAATTAGCTGAGGCATCAAGCTGGCATCAAGCCAACCCCCAAACCTGTAACAACTCCCTGAAAGAAACGTCAAGGAACATAAAAATCTGTTTCACCGGCGATTCTTCGTGATGCATTTCCCCGTGTACTGCAGTTAAATGGGAAATGAATAGAGGTTAGTTTCCATTAAAGTGATTTGTGCCTGGTGTGAATCTCTGGTGAAGAGTATTATGCTTTAAAGCTCATTTGATACCTGGCACCTTCAGATTTAACTATTTTTAGCAACTCTGCTTTCCAGGGTCTCTGTCGAACACAGACGGAGAGCTGTGTGTGGACTGAAGCTTTACTCTCTCACGTTTGCTTCTGCCACATCATTCAAATCCGTTTGATTAGTTGACCAAGGGCGGCATAGTGTTGCAGCGGTTTGCACTGTCACCTCAGAGCAAGAAGGTTTTTGGTTTGAATCCCGGTTCAGCCGGGATCTTTCAGTATGTGAGAGTGAAAAGCTGTTCGTCTCTGTTTCTCTGCCCTGTGATAAGCTGTCGACCGGATCAGGACGTACCACGCCTCTCGCTCCAGTTCCCCCGTGACCCTCGAGAGAATGAGCGATATGGATCATAGATGGATTACTTGACCATTAGAAGAAGTGCATCTATGCATGTGTGTGTGTTTCTATCTTTATAAGAACCAGTTTGGATATTTAGACCTTATGGAGTGAGCACAATTATCCCACTCCTCACAACTTCAATGGACTGTTTGATGGGCAGGATTTGGTTTAGGCTTTAATAATTAGATTAAGACTAAGGGCTTGTGCATGAAGAGCCTGGCACTGTAGAGAGCACTTAGCAGGTTCGACCGGACACAGTAAATGATCTCTGTTACGGTGCTTGATCCACATCACGGCCTGCGTTTAACTTTTATTTGCGATGTCTTGAACTTGAGCAGAGAGCCAACATCGAGCTGTCGGGGGGGAACATTCTGTGCTTAACCCCTTGTAGACGAATGTCGCGAATTCGCCTCAAACCCCATTCCGGTCTTTTTATCCCACTAATGCCTGATGGTGCAAATACTACATGTACCATGAAGGTAATGGAAGTACTCTGCCGGAATCAAGTGGTCGAAGTGGAAAATACATACTAGCCCCTTGGTACTGTGCAGCAAAGTTATTTTGAGGTATTAAGCTGTATTTGAAATACTGTGATGATGGAACAGCAATGATTGTACAGAAACATATGTTGTTATTCAATTTCAATCAAAAGCAGCATCAATATAATAATCTACGTACAAGAGACTGGAAAATTTGTTAAATTACGGTTATGCCCAATTATGCCTAATGTTAATGAAATTAACAATCAACACTTAATTTAGCATCTGTATGACATTTCAGGCAATGAGGGGTTAAGACCTAAACTGCGCTGCGATGGCAATTGGGTGCTGGATTGTGTGTTGCTGTGTTGCTGACACAGTTGGAGGAGTTCCAGCTTCCTTTGCAGATGGTGCGGACGCGCTCGCAGGAACAGGAGGAAACCCAATTCAACCCTGGGGCGTAAGTGCATTTGCTGTTTAAACACCGTGGGCACCGGATGATAAAATAACAACTGCATCCGTCTGAAACTCGCCAAATACTCGAGTGTGTGCGAGCGACCGATCACTCAACAGGTGTTAAATGAACCCGTCTGGTTGTTGGTTGTAAAGTGACAGATTTGGTTTTAGTTTACATTCCCCTTGTTGGAAAAGTGTGGAGAACATCCCCAGATCAGAAGTACACAATATCATATGGAGAGGAGCGTCCAGATACTTTTGGCCACATCACAACATTTCGTCCAAGATGTTTTGCTGTTTAAATTTCAGCTTGTTTGGATCCTGAACACATAGGACGACGCCGTCCTTTCGTCCTCTGGGTCAGTAAATGTGTGTGGCTTTCACTTCTGGAAGTAATTGTGCATTTGAGCAAGTGCTGCCTATTTAATCAAATCTCTCTCTCTCTCTCTCTCTCTCTCTCTCTCTCTCTCTCTCTCTCTCTCTCTCTCTCTCTCTCTCTCTCTCTCTCTCTCTCTCTGCATCAGTTTCCTGCTGCCTGTTTGTCTAAATTCTCCTCATAGCCTCCCCCAGTCAGATATTTTCCGAAAGCTTCAACAAGCACGGCCAGGGTTCAATTACAAGAGCTGTCCCTCCACGCCAGTCATAATGTGCACACAAAAACACAGGCACCCGAGAAGAAAACACACACACACACACACACACACACACGCACACACACACACACACACACACACACACACACACACACACACACACACACACACACACACACACACACACACACACACACACACGCTACTTGTCAGGCCACCGTCGCAACTGCCTCCCGTTTATAGCTTGGCGTTTGGGGGGAGACACCTGCCACTCACTCCAGCAAACACAAGGAGAAAGTAACAGAGCTGGGAACATGAGGGGGGGGCGGCAAAGGGGGGGAGATGGGGCAATATCGTCAAAGGAAATGAGGAGCTCTTAAAACATGAAAGCTGAGGCAAGGGGAGAGAGGCGCAGCATGGCGGTGTGGGAGGGAGCAGAGCGAGCGAGGCTGAGGCTAAAAAAAGGATGATGGGGATGACAGCGAGGCGGAGACCATTATATCGCTAGGTGTTAAAACGTCTGTCTGCTCGGCTCGGGAAAACAACGGTGACTTCTGCTGCAATCCTGGAATTAATTCCGTGACTTTCCGCGAGGCGAGCCAGATAAACACTCGAAAAACTGATTACACCCAAGACACAGGCACACACCCGGGCAGAGAGAAAAGCATTTAGTCGCACTTGTGTATTAACTCTGGTGCATTCAGGTGCACGTGTGTACACCCACGTACAGACACAACACAACACTAATTAAGCAGCAGTGTCAGGATTTTGAGTAAAGAGCAAACCGGAGAGGGAGAGGGAGAGAGAGAGAGAGAGAGACTGGGAGAGAGAGAGGGAGATAAAGAGTTGAATTTGCAAAAATTGGCGAGGAGGCGGCGAGTGAGACAAGGGCGCGGGGGGGACAACGAGTAGCTCAGACGCTCTGTACAGATGCTGCTCCTCTCTTGTTGGTGGTTGATTTAGCTTACCATAATCCCAAAGATCATTTAGCATTGCTCATTCAAATGGCGATAAATCTCTGGCAGAGTTAATGAGAGATTTAAACGGCGTCATTGCCTCAAAGACACAGCTGAAATATATCGCCGCACTATATAATCCTCCCCTCTCATGTAATAAAGTACGTAACCATTACATCCATCTTCATATTGGAGACAATTCAGGTCAATACTGCCAAGGCTCTGCACCGCTGATTCCCCTCGGCCTAGGAATTACTATTTTCTAGTCTTGGAAGTTTCTTTTATTTAAAGTTTCCATCCTCTGACCCCCAAACAAAATTCAAACAAAGCTTATACAAGCAAGTCGCTGTGTGAACGAGGCCGAGCACGAGAAGCAAATGTCTCCTTGACACAGAAGTGACAGTAAATCCCCGTCTTGATCTCTGATCCTGTTTTCAGAGCCGTTGTAATAACGTTTCAGATGGCGCCGGAAAAACGGCCAAAACAACATCCAATCCCACGAGAATACACTTCGGAATCTGTTTTCCACTTTGTATTATTTGTCCCTACGTGATCTTGGACAAGCTCTTAAACGAAAAGGAGGTTACAATTTTCGGTTTTGTTTGTTTGTTTCTCTGTCTGTTGTTTAGCAGGATTACACAGAAACTATTGGACGGATTAACACACAACTCAGTGGGAGGGTGTGATGTGGGTCAGGGAAGAAGCCTTGATGTTTTTGTGAGGATCCAGATCAGTGGAGCAGATCCAGGTCACTTTATTTAACATTGAAAGAGACAGCGTTTTTGCATCACATCTGACTATTCAGAGAATAATTTGTGGATCTGGATGGAAAACAATCAGGCATGTTTGTGCAGGTTTGGTTTGTTTAAAACTTGAAAGACAAAAACTGGTTCCAACCCCTCAAAGGTGCACTCGTATATTATTATACCTTCTTCTGGGTCGACAAAACAAGTCATTTAAAGATGCAGCATCTGGCTGCAGGAGGTTTAAATGGCATTTTTAAAAATTCTTTTATAGCCCAAACAATCAATCGAGAACACAGGGTTTGATTGAGTTGGGCTGAATCTGTTTGGAGAACAGACACATTCAAACTGAAGTGATCCTGTTATTACAAGCTCCGTGCTCTTTCATCCATCTTCTAGGTTACGGTTTCCTGAAAACATAATTACTGACTGCAAGGACTTTAGACAGCTGCAATTGATGTTGATGTGTCCCTGAACACACCGCGGATTTTTGGTTTTCAGATCTGTCCTTGCTTTCTGTTATGCAGTTTTGAAATAAATCACAAAGAAGTGCCCACTATGATGGACTAAAGGAAATCACATCGCTGGCTTATCGAGGTAAGTGTAACTATGTGGCACAGAATGGGAAAAAAGTCGTTGTTAATGCGCTTATTATAAGAAAGTGTGGGCTCTTTAACCCCAGGATCCCAGGTGTCGTCTGGCTTTTGTCCAGCGGGGAGGCAAAGTTCTTAAAGTTGAAATAAAAAATCAATGTTCATTATCATGAGGCACTTTAAACGGTACCTCGCCTGTTGAACAAATGTGAGACGGCCGGCTGCAAAGCTTCTTTTTCAGGGGAATCTAGGTGTCTTTATAATTAGGGGCTGTCCTCCACTGCCTGACACTCCCAGTGGTCTGATTGTCTGCTGCGGCCTCTGGTCCAACGCTGTGACATCTGTTCAGCACACGACACGCTGGCCCATTAAAAACAAATACACTCCGACTAGGGTGAGCGGGTACACATGTGTGTGTGTGTGTTTGTGTGAGTTGGAGACGGAGAGAGAGAGAGCAAAAATAACCCCTACCCTCTTTGCATGCAGTAATTGGGTCATTTGAAAGGCTAAGCTTATCGCAACACTAATCAAGCTCTAATTATGCTCAGAAAAACTTTGCCCACCCCTCTCTCTCCCTCCTTCCCTCTCAGACTGACTCTCCACATGCATAATCAGATGTTGCAGGACACAGCTTTCCTTATTTAACTCCTGCCTATTAGTGGAGGAAACATGTGAGCGGGCGTTCAGGGCTCCTGCTGCTCCTGCTGCTCCTGCTGCTCCTTCTGCTCCTGCTGCTCCTGCACTCTCGTCCGGCCTCGCTGGGACCGCAGAGGTAACACAGACGGACAGGGTGACGTGTGTCAACAGGAAACAAAGGCCACGTTCAGACTTCGATGATGAGGTGTGGCACCTCTTCCTTACGTATCAACAACTTGTGCCATCAGGCACACACTGACACAGGAAGCAGAGACACACACGCACAGAGGCGACACACTAGCATAACTGACAAGAACCTATGGAAAGATCCAGGTTAAACTGTTGGATTTAAGGATACCACAAAGCTTATTTCTGAATTAGAGGAAGTCTATTGTCAAGAATTCGCCATTTTCTTAATTGCGAGTTTTGAATAGAATAATGTTTGTAAACTGTGCTGATCATAAACCAAAAACACATAATTTAGCTTCATGGAATTCCAATATTATGCTAAGAATCCGCAAAAAACCCCACTGGAAACGATGAGAAGTAAACTACTCGAACATGACAACACAAGTTTGTATAGGCATGAGTGCAGGTGCAAAGTGACACGCATGCACACACTAACACACATGTACAGCATCACCCCGATGGAGCAAATACACAGCAGCCACAGGAATTTCACAGCTGACTGACCCTCCATCTGGGTCTGCTCAGATGATGTATGGATGTGTGTGCAGTTTCTACAAGTGTGTGTGTGTGTGTGAGGTCAGCTCACCGCTGCTCGCCCTCCTGTGTCTCTCCATCATCGGATCTGAAACGATTTTTGGCAGAAACTCTCAGAAGAGAAGGGGACGAGACGCTGCAGCGGGGGGGCGAGCTGCTTCTTCTCTTAATAGCTGTTTGTCCAATTCCCCCAACACAAGGGAAATCTCACTTCCTCTACTTGTGACCAGATCTTTCCCTGCTCTCCACTCCACGCTGCAGGTATGAATCACCCTTTGTCACCCTCCTCCGCTCTCCTCCCTGTTGTTCCTTTAGCCTCCCATCTGTCTCTATTACAAAGACTGTTAAAAGTACATCAGCACTTATTATTGCATTAATCTCTCAGAGCAACGAGTGTCTGCGCCTTCACGCGTTATTCCCAAAGTGTTCGTTTTTGAGGATCTCGGAGTGAGAAAGTCCCATCACGCTCGGGGATAACACTTGTAAATCAGACACGCACAGATTCGAGAAAAAAGGCCAAAGGAGAAGAGGAAGGAGGCGGCCGGCGCACAACATGAAGGGTTACAAATCCAAACACCCAGAATGACAAGTGGAGTGAGAGATTTCCGTGCAGCGAGATGTCCGAGGGATCATCTGTCACTGGGCGGCTTTATCCGATAACACGCTGTTACTGCACACTCGCCTTCGACTGAGCCAATCGCAGGCGGGCGTTGGCCTTTTTTGTTTTGTTTTCAGCCTGATTTGCCAAAACAAGAGCGGGAGATCGGCATCAGTTTTCTCATTAAACCCGCTCCCTGTGGAGAATGATTTTAAAGCGCTAAAGAACTGCCAGTGCTTGATGTGATCAGTTTAGTTCCAAAATGAGTTCTCCAGCAGCTGACAAATGTGAGACCTACAGCAATAAAGTGATTAATGACTTGAGAGCACGGCTGCACATACACTACACTGCGCCGCGATGAAAGAGCCGGATCAACCCCCTCCATCTAAATCCAGTCGAACCAAACTGTTTCTAATAGCTTTTCAACTGACAGCGGTTCAGCCGTTCTCTAAACACCATTAGCATGATATCAGCATGGCAAAGTGTTACCCCCCCCCCCGGCCTGCTTTTGGCTCATTGGCATATTTCCCGCCGTGCCGCTGGAGGAGAATACATTCAGGTAGAACGACGGAGAAATAGTGTCGCGGAGACATCAATCAGGAAATATGACAGGGGTAGTGGAAGGATGAAGGAGGCGGAGAACAGAAGGAGGTGTCACAGCTTTTCTCCATCAGCTAAAGAGAGATGGATGGAGTACGGAGAGGGTGTCGGTTAAGCTCCCCTCCATCAGTCATGGCATCTAACTAATCTGAAGGCTGCTGGTTAAACTCCTCCATCAGTCATGTTGTTTGGCTTCTGTGAAGGTTGCAATCATCTGGAAATGTCTCGTCCTGCTGCTCTCGTCTTTTCACGCCGATCCTCTGTGGTTCCCGTTCAGCCTCCTTCTCAACCATCTCATGGATTTGAGTAGCAATCTGTTCGCCCTCTCGTATGAAAGTCCTCATTCCTGAATTTAATCTGTATCTCCACCGGAAAATAATGTTTCAGCATCTGTTAGGATTGAAGAATCTGTACTGAAAACTTTTTCTTGCCTGCTTCTTCCCACTGGACGGCAGCTGGATTCCAGGGACGTCTATAAACTCACCAAAACACTCAGATTTAAGATTCCCAACAACAGACTTTCCTCCTTTTGTTTCCACAAAATATATCCTCACTAATTATACGACTTAAATTCAGAGCTGTGACTTTGAGCTATTTTGTTGCTGCGTCTTTTTATAACTTTCAGGAAACGACAATCCAGGTGCACAAACATTTTATAAAGCAATTGAAATCTTACTCTGAGCGTACATATACTTCGACCGAGGCCCAGCAGTTTCCTTAACTCCCATCATGCTGCAGCACATTGCAAACACTCTCAAATATCAGATCCATGTAATTATTTCCTGGGAAAATGGTGAAAATGTCCCTTTCTTGTGAAAAGTGATAAAGAATTCTCTAATCTGGATCCTCCCTGACCCATACCTTGTTCTTCATCCAAGTTTTGTGGAAATCTGTCCCATAGTTGTTGTGTAATCACGCTGAAAACCAAACAAACATACGGACAGGGGTGAAAACACAACCTCCTTGGCGGAAGTAATGAACCATATGTTTTTTTTTCTTCTCTGCACCATCTCTGTTCAGTTTCCCACGTCTGCGTCAGACACCTTGAGAGATGATCCTGCCTCTCGCCCCTCGGTGTGATGCCCACCTTTGATTGGGACCACTGGGTGCACTCCAGAACTGGGCACCGTGCCTGTCGGCCATCGCTTCCACTTCACTGGGATTTGACTCGGGCCAAATTGAGCTCAGCCTTTTTTCATTAGCTGTAAAAACATTTGCCTCCTTGTGACCTTGTTGTCATCGCTCGAGGCAATTTGATTTGATTTGATTTGGTGTCAGAGGTTTCAGAGATGGTCACAAGGGGAAAAACAAGAAAAAAAGTTGTCTAATTTGTGAAACAACTCTAATAAAATGAATTTACTCTAGTTGTGCACATATTGAGAGGAATAGCTGCGTCAGAGGCTTAACTCAGGGTAAGAAACTTCCTTTTTACTCACACGTATGCAGCCACAAGGACAAAGCTTCTCCGACAAAAGACATCGTGCTGATGTGGGATTTTGACTCAAACTAAAGCATTTTGCTTGAGCCGACGTGACTCCACTCTCTCCCTAGTCCGCGGTGAGTTAGTGAGAGAGCAGCGGAGCCGCAGTTCACAGCGTCCCTGATCTTTTCCAGCACGGGAGCGACGGTTCTTCGTCACGACTCCGGATCTGTTTTTGATTTTCCCTCCTCAGGGCCACAAACACACCTCCAGATGCACCCGTGTGAGAGCCCCCCTTAAACTGCATTCACAGCCACACATGAATGAGCAAGCGCACACTCAAAGAACACACATCTCTACACTGGAGTGTGACACCTCTGATCACGTTACACCCACGGCTGTTTGCCGATGTTGACGTGTGCTTGAAGACCCATTTTTTGCTTCTACAAACTTTTACTACGGTATTACTACTAGTTTCACAAATGCATACATTCCCAAACACACACACACGAACATGAAACGCTAACACATAGACACAACTGTACACACACACACACACCTTCCGGAAATGAATTATGAATGCATATCTCCGAGTCTGTCCCCACTCTGTCCGTCCACCTCCAGCTTGACAACCTAATCCTTTGAATTTCTCACCCATTTTGTCCCACCTTCCTCTGACCCCTCTCTTCACTCTGTTTCCACTCCTCCTCTCTTTCTTTTCCTTCTCCCCTCCATCCCTCCCCCTTCAAACTCCTCCAGCTCAGACTGAATTTGAGTTGACCCGTGTGTGAGAGAGTGACTCGGAATTCTAATGATTCATCTGTGTTTTATTTTACATCTTGGCTGCGTGTGTTTGTGTGTGTGTGTGTCCACGCTCCATCTTTTAAATTTTCTTTTCTGAACATCAGAAGAACTGTTGAATTTCATCTGGTTTTCAGATCTGGTTCACAGATGAGATAATGTGTTTAAGTGTTACTCACTTTATGCAGCAAATTGCAACAAATGATTGTGATCCCTTTCTAGTGACCAATACAAACAGTGGAAGGAAATAACAGTGGAGTGACTAACTGGCGAGCAAAGGGTTTTTCCTCTGTCATACGTCATTTACAATCTGAGGCTATAGCAGAGATATGATGAATTTGAAAAAGCACACAAAGTCAAATATCCTGTAATCTTGAAAGAAATTGAATATTTCGCTGGGTTTTAACATTGTTGTAATTTGGGATCAACTAAATATAACATGGGTTTTGTTGTTTTTAGACATTTTAATGAGGAATTGTTGAGATTATATCAAAAATATCCCAATGCTAGGTTGGTCTCATACCCGTTAAGTCCCAGGCCACCACTCTGTACTGATGTCGATCAAATCCCTGCTTTGTAATTGCGAATGAATGACAACAGCTGTGCCATGTAATCGGCTGTGTTGACATTCAAAATGAATGATAACGGGGAAAGTTAAAAGTGACAGGAAGCTGGCTGCTGTAACTCTGCTGTCACACACTCAACCAAGCAGCAGCATTACATTTCAAAGCCTCTGCTCCCTGTTCCAAACCAAAACAAGAGGATTATGTTTTTATATGTAATATATTATTACTAAATCAATTAGTCAGTAGATAATAAGTTAATTGGCGAATTCTCTCTATTTTCTATGCAAACATGCCAAGCCTCATTGGTTTTTAGCTCCTCTCATGTGAGGATGTGTTCATTAATTAGTTTTTTTACTGCTACTGAGTCAAAACAAACACATTTTATCACCTCAGTGAAATTGTTTTTTTTCTCACACTTCTCTGACCTCTTTTGGAAAAAATATATTAATAAAGACAGTAAGTGTTACAGGAATTGACAATGACAATTATCGTGAGTTGCACTGTCTGTGAACAGGGTCCCATTGTGTCTGCACATTTGTGTATTTTGTGTATGTGTAAGTAATCCCACAATTCCAGTTCAGTTTTTTAACGTTTGCTTGACTTCACTGCAATCACCCGATGGCTGAGGTGTAAATCAGAATGAAAACGGTTTGAATGTAAACTACCTGACAGAATAAAAGAGGTGAACTCTGGGGCATCTATTCAAACTGACTCCGCAGAGCACTGAATCACACCCACTGACAGGACTGACTTCTACCCACTGACTACATCTACATGCACTAAAGAAACCAGATTACAACTCAGTTACTCTAATTACTGTGAAAAACAAAGTGCACATTTATTTAACTAGTCAGTAATCGCAGTACTTTCCTGTCAACCTAACGCTCTGGTCAAACTTCAGACCATGAAAACAAGTTTTAGAAGAAAAAAAAGGTGAATCAGGTTTAATATGTTTTATATAATCACAAAATTGTTTGTTTTGCTTATGTTCTAATAAATCCGTCCCTCCTTGTTTTAAGTTGTAATGGTTAAATGTCATTTGAGTTAGTTAGGGCCCGAGCACCAACGGGGAGAGGCCCTATTGAAATTTAAAGGATTCTTCTTATTATTATTCAGGCAATAGAATGGGCTTTTTGAGGGCTTCAACGTGGCCCAACATCTTCTAAAGTTTGCAGTAAATTAGAAAGTGGTGTAAATTGAGGTATTCTGGAGTATTTGGAAATGGACGTGGCAAAATTGCTCAACAGCGCCACCTGGAACGCAGCCCCTAGGTTTCCACATAACCAATCTTCACCAAAATGGGAACAAAGATGTATCTTGACTATTCATGCGAAAAAGCCTCAAGGAGCATTATGAAAAACGCAACAGGAAGCCCGCCATTTTGTATTAAGTGGCTATTTTGTCCATATTCCGCATTTTATTCAGTCACTAGAGGGCGGTGTAAGACCATGGTTCAAATATTCTTTCCCAGGGCTAAAGAGTTAATTCACACAGTTTTAATGTGTTGGAAACTAAATTACACTTACAGATGTCTGACAATTAATGTTGAGAGATAACTTTAATTCATGATTGAAGGTAAAAGGAGAAGTTTTAACATGTAAGTTACACGGTGTGACCGTCGTGGGGCTTGAAATTTTAATGATTCTCCATAAAGGAGGGATTTATAAAAAACTCCACTGTGCATTATCCTATCACCACCAAACTTCTGTCTTATAATCAGAGTCCAAGCCTCTATGTGTCCATTTTTATCTCCATTTTATTTACTATAGTAAAAAGGCAGCTGCCTTTAAGCTAACTGTTTAAAGGCAGCTGCCTTTAACGAGAGAGGGAGCAGCAGAGATCTGTTTCTGTTCGGAGGAAGTGAATCTGTTCTACAGTCTCTGGCAGCAGCTGAAATGGAGCAGCAAGAAAATCAACTGGACAGAGAAAGATTCTCCTGTTCGATCTGTGTGGATCTACTGAAGGATCCGGTGACTACTGTCTGTGGACACAGCTACTGTAAGAGCTGTATTAATACCCACTGGGACAAAGAGGAGGAGAGAGGAAGCTACAGCTGCCCTCAGTGTAGACAGACCTTCACACCGAGGCCTGTCCTGGGGAAAAACACCATGTTAGCTGATTCACTGGAGGAGCTGAAGAAGACTGGACTCCAAGCTGCTCCTGCTGATCACTGCTATGCTGGACCTGAAGATATTGCATTTGATGTCTGCTCTGGGAGAAAACGGAAAGCTCTCAAGTCCTGTTCGGTTTGTTTGGCCTCTTATTGTGAAAAACACCTCCAGCCTCATCTTCAGTCAGCTCCATTGAAGAAGCACAAGCTGGTGGAGCCCTCGGAGAAGCTCCAGGAGAACATCTGCTCTCGTCACGACGAGGTGATGAAGATGTTCTGCCGCACTGATCAGCAGTGTATCTGTTATCTCTGCTCTGTGGAGGAACATAAAGGCCACGACACAGTGTCAGCTGCAGCAGAAAGGACTGAGAGGCAGAGAGAGCTCGTGCTGAGGAGACAAACAATCCAGCAGAGAGTCCAGGACACAGAGAAAGACGTGAAGCTGCTTCAACAGGAGGAGGAGGCCGTCAATGGCTCTGCTGATAAAGCAGTGGAGGACAGTGAGGAGATCTTCACTGAGCTGATCCGTCTGCTGGAGAAAAGAAGCTCTGATGTGGAGCAGCAGATCAGATCCCAGCAGGAAACTGAAGTGAGTCGAGTCAGAGAGCTTCAGGAGAGACTGGAGATGGAGAGCTGACGAGGAAAGACCATGAACTGAAGCAGCTCTCAGACACAAAGGATCACAACCAGTTTCTACACAACTACCCCTCACTGTCACCACTCAGTGGATCTACACACTCATCCAGCATCAGGATCCATCCTCTGAGGAACTTTGAGGACGTGACAGCAGCTGTGTCACAGGTCAGAGGTCGACTACAAGACATTCTGAGTGAGACAGAGACAAAGATTTTACAGATTGTGTCTCAAGTGGATGTTTTACTGCGACAACCAGAGCCAAAGACCAGAACTGACTTCTTAAAATATTCACAGGAAATCACACTGGATCCAAACACAGCAGAGAGATGTGTATTATTATCTGAGGGAAACAGAAAAGTAACATTTATGAGTGAATATCAGTCTTATTCTGATCACCCAGACAGATTCATTGGTATGTCTCAGGTCCTGAGTAGAGAGAGTCTGACTGGACGATGTTACTGGGAGGTGGAGGTGGAGGTGGGGGGGGGGAGGAGGGAGGAGGAGGATGAGGAGGATGAGGAGGATGAGGAGGAGGAGGATGAGGAGGAGGAGGATGAGGAGGAGGAGGAGGAGGAGGAGGAGGAGGAGGAGGAGGAGGAGGAGGAGGAGGAGGAGGAGGAGGAGGAGGAGGAGGAGGAGGAGGAGGAGGAGGAGGTGGAGGTGGTGAAGGAGGAGGTGGTGAAGGAGGAGGAGGAAGGATCAGTTGGTGTATCAGTCACATACAAGAATATCAGAAGAGGAGCAGGAGACCCAGATAACAGTATATTTGGATTCAGTGATAAATCTTGGTCATTATATTGTAGGGGTAGATACAGTATGGTTGTTCACAACAGTATCTTGATTTTAGTGTCAAATCATGTGCCCTCCAGAGTAGGAGTGTACCTGGATCACCGAGCAGGTGTTCTGTCCTTCTACAGCGTCTCTAGCACCATGACTCTCCTCCACAGAGTCCAGACCACATTCACTCAGCCTCTCTATGTTGGAGTTACGGTTTATTATCCTGGATCCACAGCTTTGTTGTGTAAACTCAAATAGACTCGAGTCATTAAAAGCAGTGATTTAGATTCTGTGTGTAAATCTTTAACTTCTTTTGTCTCCATGTTTGTTGATCAAAGTTCGTCGCTGTGACGTTTCTGCTCCGCAAAGAGATCAGCTGTCAATCAAACACTGACCTTCCTTAATCACACACATTGACTTCTCACTTTGTAAAGACAGAAATCTATAATTACACTGACATGAATGTATTTGAAAGAACCCGAGCACCGAGCGGTGGAGGCCCGGTTGTATTTCGAGGGATTTGCATTTCCATTTTGGGGCTTTTTCAGGGCGAAATTGCTGTAACTACGGTTGTCGAGGTTCAACTTCCCTCAAACTACATGTGTGTATTAACAGCCCCCCCCTGAAGACATTCAGATGGTTTTAAGGAATGGACATGGGAAAATAACTGACAAGCGCCCACTAAAGGGCAGCCCCGGCACTACGATTGGCCTACATCTACAAAAATCGATAGGGACATGTTTCTTTTAATGACAAAGAAATAAGTCTCCTGAATAGATATGCTAAACCAAACAGGAAGCCCGCCATCACATCAACTTCAACTTCTGGGAATGTCATCTAAACAAGATGGTGATATAAACTGCCTGAGTATTTGATTTCATCACCAGGTGTGACCGTGGCCTGGCGTCAATCAAGTCCAACCTAGGCATGTAAGACAAGAGTCGCGACCTGATGACATCTACAAAAACACCATGACTTAAAATCACAGCGCCACCTAATGGCTACAGGAAGTGAAGTGTTTATCCTTGCCGCAGTGAGCAAACGCATGCAGCGCGGAGACGAGCGCTTGGTCATCGAAGCTCTCTCTCCACCGACCGTGTGCTCGGGCCCGTTAGTGCTACAACGTAGCCCTAGTTGTCTTTGTAATGTGAATTGTAAAAAAAATGCTCCAGTCAAAATATCTACACTATTTTCCGTTAGGTTCTTTATCATGTTGAAAAACGTTTTTAATGAAATATTGATAGAAATATTTACTGTTTTAAATATTTGTCTATGTCTATGACTCTCTTTTGTCATTTGTCATTAAAGGCGGCACGACAGCTCATTACATTCATTAATTTTTTTAAACCTAACATCTTGTCATCATCTTGAGGTGTCTGTTGTGCAAGGCAATACACTCGAAGTGGCAGAGCTGTCCATCATCTATTATGGATGACAAGTTGACCAAGTTCTCTCTCTCTCTCTCTCTGTCTGTCTCCATCTCTTTCCATATTCCTTTTCTCCTCATGTGCTCCGTGCTCCTCTCTCCCTGTGACACCATGTCACTGCTCTGAGGCACATGTTCTGGAAGAGGAAGACGACTGCCGTCCTCCCCTGAGCTTCTTAGCTGCCTTTGGAAGAGAGCCGCTTTACTTTATGGGTTTCTCAAATCTCCTGGAGACGTTCGCTCTTCTCTCTACTTCACAAGATTAGAGGACAAGGAATGTATAGCAGTGAGGAAGTGGAGGGGCTCAGACTGAAGTGACGAAGCAAACACCCATAGATTTACAAGCGTGTAAAACAGGAAGCAGGTAAAGGTGGAGAGACACCCTGGGGTGCAATATTTGGCACCTGTTTATGCACTTTGTTCTGTAAAGCTCAACAATGTCATTACCCATCCAGCGATGGATGGATCAAAGCTTGTGAAACACAGAGTGAATCATTCAGCCAGTGGCAGTTTTAACAAAATTATAAAAGGTAATTAATTATCGACTTCACTCTTTGCAACTGTGAAACAACTGCAATGTAACTTTTATTTCTTCACCCCCTTATTGTCAGTCGAACAGTTGCAGTGTAGTGACGGAGCAGCGCTGCATGTGTCACCGTGTTTGTCAGCGGGCAGGAGACGACAATTCTCTCTATTATTGGCTGCTGTCAGACAAATATGAACTCTGTTTTGTATTTAGAAAGTGCTTTAGAAAGAACTATAATAATATCTATAGTATTATAAGTATTGTCGATTTTTGGAATCATGCTTAAATTACAAAACAAAGTTTTCAATTCAAAAATCTGACTACAACAGTAAGTCTATCACAGTGATCAGTGCTCTCCACACTGATTTCACATTCATTCACTTAAGACTTGGGGGCACCTAAGGCTTCAAAGAACAAACTGATTATAGCCTTTATTGAATCAAGGTGGCCCCCCCTAGCCCCCCTTAGCAGCATCAGTGTACTGAGGTGAATGACTCCGCTGGTCAACAAGTGACTCTGCTCCTCTGATGCTTTCTAATCATCACACTTAGAGCTGATTTTTTTTTTTGAATCCTCCTGAATTCATATTTATGTTCCTGGAAGAAGTTTAAACCCAGCGTTGAATCATAATCTGCAGGGAGAACTTCTGTCTGCAGGAGTGTGTGTGCGTGTGTGTGTGTGCGTGTGTGTGTGTGTGTGTGTGTGTGCAACTTTTAAAGAGCATCCGTCCCTTCACTCCTGAAGCTGAAGTGGAAAATCACTCGAACAAAGAACGTAATGGTAAACATGAATCGATTACGCTCTCTCTCTGCACCGATGCAGAGTCGTCCATTTCCGTATCGCATCTCAGAATCCAGACATTTCCACACTTCACATATAGACCGGTGCAGCTCCATGTTGTTTTGTCTAGAACAGCTGTGCAGACTGTCCAAAAGCTCCTAAGCCGCCTTCCCCACCGCGCCACTCCCAGTGCTGTACAGACCCCCCGCGGTGCAGCTCTAGTAGGTTCATTGTACACATCAAAACAGAGCACTGAGCATATTTCGACATGGAGAGAGCTGGAAATAATAGCCAGGCAAACATCTGTTGCCTCTCTCGGCTTTGTGCGTCGGTATTTGAGATGGAATCCACCTTGTTGTCGAGACAGAGACAGAAAAGAGGCAGGCAGAGGTGGAACAGACTCATTCTTCATAGATCAGATTTGTGCCCATTACTGGATTTAAATCCCCCCCAAGTTGAACAAAGGTATATATTCTGGTAGCAGCCTTTTAAGTGTCAGAGAGGGAGAGGAAACACGGTGTAGAAAATTAAAGATTAGATAAAGATGATAAGAAATCGCAGGTAAAAGGAGGTTTTAAAAAATAAAAACAGCCGAGAAGATTTCTTTTTCCACGTCGAGCTCGTCCCTGTTGGTGTAACTGCTGTAAGGAGTCAGCTGGGATCCAAACTACAAGCCTCTCTGGGACACTCTCAGTTTTTCCATCGCTCCGGCTCAGACCCAAACATTACTCACACTTTGAATGAGAACAATAATGTTACAGTGAGAAAAACAAAGACTCTGAAATGTTATTGCCTTATTGTTATGGCCACTGAGGTTCGGTTTGATCTCTCCTCATCCGTCTTCCAGCTGCTAACCACATCAATAGCCTCAGTTGCTCAGTATCCTCGGAACAGAACGAAAGCTGATGTAGATGTTTGTGTACGTGTGTGTTTTGAGTGTTGTGAGAGGGACAGAGATGGAAAGAGACAGAAAGCTCGTTGACATTATCTCCCGCCAACTAGCAGAGGACTGGTGGGCAACGCCAGCAGCACACTGTACGTCTGTGTATGTCTGTGTGTGTGTCTGTGTGTGTGCATTTAAACAAACACTTCTCTCTACTGGCAGCCTTAAAAACAATCACACACACACACACACACACACACACACACACACACACACACACACACACACACACACACACACACACAATTATTCTCTGCTGCAGGGTTTTTCATGATGGTTAAGTGTCCCACTGAACTGAGGTAAACTGTATGCCAGCACTTCCCCCAACCCCCACCACACACACACACACACACACACAAACGCACAAACACACACACACACACACACAAACACACACACACACACTCAAACCCCAATTTCTCTCTCTCTCTCTCTCTCTCTCTCTCTCTCTCTCTCTCTCTCCCTTTATCTGTTTATCTATCTTTCTTCAATTAGAGCCCATATGGTAGAAGGCCCCCAGCTCTCCATGTGCCGCTTTGAAGTGAAGTAGATTAAAAAAACAAACGTTTGGAAACCATAAATGAGCACTTGCAGAGCTGAGAATAGGGGAACACACATACACACACACACACACACACTTGAAGAAATACCTTTATTAACATGCATCGAGTCAGACACAGAAACTATCAGACATGTATTCTCGTGGAAACACAGATTCCGGAGCAGACATGAATAATTTCCTCCATGTGCATGTAAAAGACTCACGGTAAAACCTGTACACCAACACATCGGTCGTCATATTAATATTTGAATGTGTATTTCATCTGACATCTGCCATTTACATGTATGACGCATGTACCGAGAGACAGAAATAGAATAAATAAAGTACTAAAAGGGACGGCCAGCTGAATGTGCTTTTAAAAATAACTGAGTTATGCTGCATTGAAGGGAAAAGGCGCTCCCTGCTGAATGTGGAGCAGGTTTGGGAAATTGGATTTTGAAGGCATTTTGTCCACTTCTTTAACTCTGAACATTTCTCTGCTCCATGTATTCACTGCACATGGATTTGTTACCTGAAGTGCACTGCATTGTCACTCTCTGTCTGGTTGCCCCTCACAAATACATCATGGCGGTTACAACCAAGAACACACACACACACACACAGACACACACACACTGCCAGGTCAGTGCACAAGCCCCCTGCTGTGTTCACCTGGTATTTGGATCGCATCCCATAAGACCTTGGGCCCTCACAACATTCAACAACTCCGTAATTACCAACAATGCATCACAATCATTTGAAAGTATAATTACAGTTGATAAAAACTCTAATTTGCACCATAATTTCTATTTCTCCTCCTTAATTATTGTTGCTGTGCATGTCAAGCCTCCTGCTGTTGCTCTGCACATAAACAACAGAGAGCGGGATAAAGCAGGTGTTGCCAGGACGTGTTTAGAACTGGTTTCAATGGCCACACTGGAAGGGGCATGACAAAGCAGCCATTATAAAGTGTCTCCAGTAGCGTCTTTGCTTTCTCTTAGTGGAAGTTCAAGTTAAGTCTGTTGGTTGTGTTGAACAAGCTGCTCAGACTTTAAAATGCGGAGTCCCTTTCTTAAAAAGTTTAGTTATTCAAACTTACTTGGTAGAAAAAACAGCAACCTGTACGGAAGACTTTATTTCTAGAGTTTTGCTGTTATGAAGATTTATCACCGACATGTCTGCTGTGCTCACTTTGTTGCCAAGTTCATCGTTATAAAAGCTGGAATATTACCAATAGAAAATTCTTCAAACTAAAAGAACAGAAGAAAGTTTAATTTAAACTCCCACATGAAGCGAAAAAAGGCGAGAATGACCGGGGCTGAAAATGTTAAGACCAAACTGCCACGTAGAAAACAATCTGCTTTGGTACAGATCGACCAGACGACCCCCCCCCCCCACAGCTTCAAATTCAACAGCAACTTTCCTGCGACCACTTCTGTGCTAAGAATGAGTCCGACGTGAGTGCAGGAGCAGAGAGAGTGTTTTCTCTTGTTTCTCACTCGGTCTCCAGCGGTTAAGCTGTTTGTCGTGTTTTTAGGGATGTTTCACACCCGTGGTTTTGTTTGCTCTGGTCCAAACCAGTTGTTGACTTTTTAAACTTTGAGTGTTGTTGTTTTTTTTTTGCAATGGTTTACTTTCTTTCTCGCACAGATAAATCCAAGCTAAGCAAAACGCATCACTGCGAACCCATGCGCTCTGCTCATTGGTCAGACGCTGCTGGAGCAAGTAAGTAAATCCGGGAAGATGTTTGTTATGCACAAAGGGAGTTTTTTGTGTGTGAGGGAGATGCTGCTTTGCAATTTAACATGGAGCAAAGGCAGAGTTGTCTTTTGTTCAGGACCTCTGCAATTTTCGGAGCAATAAAGCAGAACTAGCAGAATGCTGAGTGCACTTTGAGGAAATGACTGGAATATATTACCCGATTGAATACTATACTGTTTCACGCGTGCTGCTGGAGTCTGCTTGCTCCGCTGCGTCCGGGGAAGCAAAGCACGCCAGGGTGCAGGAGCCACTCAGCTCAAACCTGTTCACTTTGTTGTTGGGTCAGAGTTTGATCACATTCCCAACACAAACAAACCACTCCAGCGTTTCTTGAAGGGCGAGGTAGAGACCACCTCCTCGCTGCAGAAGTGTTGTTCTGCATGTGAGTGACATTACTGGGTTCAGACCTTCCCATATAGAGCGTCTTATGAGGGGGGGGAATAAGACAAATCCTGATTAAACACTCCAAGTGTCATCTGGTCATATGGTCAACATCTTAAGATGAGTGTCAGTAATCCCACAATTCCATTTCTGTTTCGTAAACCTTTGCTCGAATAAACTGCAATCACCCGAAGGCTGAGGTGTAAATAAGAATGAAAACGGTTTGAATGAAAACTACCTGACAGAATAGAAGAGGTGAACTCTGGGGCATCTATTCAAACTGACTCCGCAGAGCACTGAATCACACCCACTGACAGGACTGACTTCTACCCACTGACTACATCTACATGCACCAAAGAAACCAGATTACTCTGTCAGTCCGAGGCCAAGAAATCAGAAAATATGTTTAAACCAACTCAGATACTCTAATTACTGTGAAAAACAAAGTGTTCACACGTATCTAGTCAGTTATCACAGTACTTTCCTGCTTAAGTACTGCGCTGCTGCAGTACTTTCCTTGTCTGGGATCTTTTCCAAAATTTTAGGCCATAAAAACAAGTTTATTTTCTTATAATCACTTAAATTGCTGACGTTTTTAACTAAAACATTTATCTGATTCAATGCTCTTATCAAAATAATTATCTGTTCTACTAGAAAATGTGTCCCTCCTCATTTAAAGTTGTGATAGTGATTGATTCAAGCTAATTTGTCTTTGTGATGTGAATTGTGAAAAATGCTGCAGATAAAATATCTACAATATTTACATTTTGTGCCTTCTTGAAATGGCTTCAAAAACATTTTAATGAAATATTGATACAAATATTTTCATTTATTTTTTAAACCTCACATCTGAGCTCTTACAGCACAGCAGGTTTTCAGCCTTCAAGGTGGGATGGGCCTGAATGAATAACAGACAATCTATTATGGATGACAAGTTGACCAAGTTCTCTCTCTCTCTCTCTGTCTGTCTCCATCTCTTTCCATATTCCTTTTCTCCTCATGTGCTCTGTGCTCCTCTCTCCCTGTGACACCATGTCACTGCTCTGAGGCACATGTTCTGGAAGAGGAAGACGACTGCCGTCCTCCCCTGAGCTTCTTAGCTGCCTTTAGAAGAGAGCCGCTTTACTTTATGGGTTTCTCAAATCTCCTGGAGACGTTCGCTCTTCTCTCTACTTCACAAGATTAGAGGACAAGGAATGTAAAGCAGTGAGGAAGTAGAGGGGCTGAGACTGAAGTGACGAAGCAAACACCCATAGGTTTACAAGCGTGTAAAGCAGGAAGCTGTGAAAAGGTGGAGAGACACCCTGAGGTGCAATATTTAGCACCTGTTTAAGCATTTTAATCTGTAAACCACAACAATGTCATTACCCATCCAGCAATGGATGAATCAAAACTTGTGAAACACAGATTGCATCATTCAGCAAGAGACAGTTTTAACACAATTATATAAGATAATTAATTATCGACTTCACTCTTTGCAACTGTGAAACAACTGCAGTGTAACCTCAGCAACTGATACTGAGACAGAAGAGTTTGAATTCTGTCAAGTTTTATTCACTTATTTATTTCCCTATTCTTTATGTCAGTCGAACAGTTGCAGTGTTGTGACAAAGCAGCGCTGCATGTTTCGCAGTGTTTGGCAGCGTGCAGGTTATAGACCGGTGCAGCTCCATGTTGTTTTGTCTAGAACAGCTGTGCAGACTGTCCAAAAGCTCCTAAGCCGCCTTCCCCACCGCGCCACTCCCAGTGTTGCACAGACCCCCCGCGGTGCAGCTCTAGTAGGTTCATTGTACACATCAAAACAGAGCACTGAGCATATTTCGACATGGAGAGAGCTGGAAATAATAGCCAGACAAACATCTGTTGCCTCTCTCGGCTTTGTGCGTCGCTATTTGAGACGGAATCCACCTTGTTGTAGAGAATGAGACAGAAAAGAGGCAGGCAGAGGCGGAACAGACTCATTCTTCATAGATCAGATTTGTGCCCATTACTGGATTTAAATCCCCCCCAAGTTGAACAAAGGTATATATTCTGGTAGCGGCCTTTTAAGTGTCAGAGAGGGAGAGGAAACACGGAGTAGAAATGTAAAGATTGGATAAAGAAGATAAGAAATCGCACGTGAAAAGAGGTTTTTAGAGCAAAACAGCCGAGAAGATTTCTTTTTCCACGTCGAGCTCGTCCCTGTTGGTGTAACTGCGGTAAGGAGTCAGCTGGGATCCAAACTACAAGCCTCTCTGGGACACTCTCAGTTTTTCCATCGCTCCGGCTCAGACCCAAACATTACTCACACTTTGAATGAGAACAATAATGTTACAGTGAGAAAAACAAAGACTCTGAAATGTTATTGCCTTATTGTTATGGCCACTGTGGTTCGGTTTGATCTCTCCTCATCCGTCTTCCAGCTGACAACCACATCAATAGCCTCAGTTGCTCAGTATCCTCTCACCAACGCCTGCGAGGACATCAGCTGAAATATTTAACACTGCACTCCTCTCTCAGCATCAAGCAGTACTGTGTTAGCTGCATTCACCGCACCCGAAACAATGCCGGTGCTGTTACCGCTGCTCAATACACTCAAGTCATTGGCATCCTTCGATATATATGAGGTCAAAAACTTGACTTAAACGGAAATAGCTGAGACCAGGACGATGCAACAACCTGTGATAAAACTCCTTCACCACACCAGGCACCTTCAAGTCAAACATAACCAGCGGAGAGCACAATTATTCTTAAGTGAAATGACATAAAAATTGAGGCACTTGTCACAGCTGGAGGGAAACAGATCCGGTCATTGGCTCCTTTTGCAGGTTTATTCAGGGACAGGTGTCATTGTGTTATTTCACGTCAAACTAAATGGAAATGACATTTTGCCAATTCAATACTCTGCTGTGACGAATGATCAATCTGATGTGTGACAGGACATTGATGCAACATGCTTGAAAATTGGATGTTTAAGTATTTTACTTTCATTAAATATTTCTTCATACCCCCAAAGAAGCCACTGCACACTATTAATTTAATACTACATCCCCTGGCCTACAGAGATTTAGTTTAACGCTGTAACTATCCCTGCGCAGCCTTATAGGAAAGTTCTTCCATATATCAGCCGGACCCCCTAATTAGCTCAGCATTGGTCTGATGTCTGACGGTTTCCTCAAGCGATGCAACCACGCGTCGGACAGGAATCTCTAAGGACGACCTCTGGTTACCCAAAGAATGATACACGAGAGTCACAGAGACTGCCCTGCAGAGACGGCAATATTTAAAAAAACTCAAGCAGATACATGCACAAATGTTAACACAAAGTTACATTACACACTGGATAACTCTCCTTTGGGTACTCTTGGTCTGTGTGTGTCTGTGTGTGTCTGTGTGTGTGTGTGGATGTGCTGCCGTTTGACTGACAGCCGAAGTAATTATAGTTCCACAGTGGCAGTAACCCCCGTGCAACCTCTCAGGCTGAGTCCTCGCACCCCAGCGAAGATGAACCCCATAGCACAGAAGGCTAATGCCAAAAACGTACGCTTCCCCCCGCTGAAAATAAAACCCCTAAATGTCCGCGGGAGTAGAGACAGACAGAGTGAAGGAGAAGGAGAAAGAAGATTAAACTGACCAACCAGGAGAGGAGAAAAGTGATCAAAAGAGAAAGGAGGAGATAAAAGATTACCAGGAAGGGAATTATTTAGGCCAGTGTAAGAGGGAAGGAGGGAGAGAGAGAGAGTGAGCAGTGGATGAGGGTGACAAAGACGGTGTGTTGCTGTGCTAACAGGCACAGGACCAAAATAAACTTGCAAGACTGAGCAGAGGTGAGAAGAGGCAGCCATCTCTAATAGAGAGTGAGGTAAAGGGAGAGTGAGGCTGGGGAGGGAAGGTAAATATAGCAGTTGATTGTACGGAGTGTGGAAGAAAACAAAGCACCGAGTAAATATAAAATGCAGAAAGGAGCAGGAGGAGGAGGCGGAGGAGGAGGACGGGACTGGGAGAGACAGAAATTTGTAAATGCATATTGTGCATAAAGTCCTAAATTCCCAGTTGGTGCTTTAGCGGGCGAGTTTACTAAATGAAGTTAAACCATTAAAGCTTAGAACTGATGTAAAACTAGAAGGGAGCCCGGACCTTCACCTCCACCTTTTCTCACTGGGCTAAAAGTGTGAAAGTGGGCAACAAATTCTGGAACTGCCCATTTATCCAGATCTGGTCCAAAATGTAATTGGCTCTTCCCTGAGTCCCTTTTCCTTTTAGGTTTCCCTCAGGAGTCGGAGCCCAAAACAGAGCTCAACGCAGAGAAATGTGTGTGTTGCAGAAATGAAAGGGTTCATTCAGTATCAAATTATGTTTTTTGTCTGCAGCATGTCTCCTGCCACAGTTCGGGGGAGCGACTGATGCTCCTGTGGGTCATCATAGGTCAGAACTGTTACAGGTTGGAGAACTTAGCAGCAGTTCTGTGTTGGAGAAGATCCTGACGAGCAAGTAGCCCTGAATTCTGCAGGGTCTGTGTGTGTGGAAACATGTTCAATTTAACGAGTCTCTACTCAGTAAAAACACCATGCTTGACATTGAAATTATGAACATCTGATATAACCGGCTCTTTTCCTCTATTTTTCTTCCCCCTCCTCCTCCCCCTCTCCCCATCTCCGCCTCACCTCTCTCGCTCTGTTCCAGGTCTTCAAGAGTTTGATGAAATATTCATCTTTTCCTGACGTAGCCTTGCTCTCTATCCCTCCCTCCCTTCCTCCCTCCCTCCCTCCCTTCTCTCTGCCTCTTTCCCCCTCTGCTATAAAAAACACCAAATCACACTCCTTCCTTCCTCCATCATGAACCCTTATGTGTGTCCCCTCCTTCCATCACTCCCGTCGTCTCGTCCCACCTCTCGCCGATGTCTCTTGTCTCTCTCCTGTCCTCTTTTTGTCCAACAAAGTTAATCTGTGATCGTTGGGTTTAGCCTGTGCAGCGACTGTGCTGGAAGTGTTTAATGTAAAGGATCACGGAGCCGGGGATTAGTTGATGTGACGTACAGAAATAGAACAGCTCAGAGGAGCCCTGTTAGTTGCCTATCTGATATGAGAGTGAAACCTGCTCGGCTAAGCCTCATAGGACTCTGGTGATAGATGATAAGTAAAAAAAAAAAAAATAGAGCAATTTATCTTTTGCAGAGAAATAATTGATCATTAAACATTTCTCTTTCCAAGTCTCTGATCTACTGTTTAACTCATTGCTTTAACATGAGGCCTGTGTGTCCCATCACTTGTCAAGGTCAAATTTTGATTATAGCTGATTATAGTTTGCGATATGAGATTATGGTTAATTTATGTTTGCAAATGTTTTTTTTAATTCAGAGGCTGTGCAATCCTCTAAAATAGTTGTTTGTGAGAAAACAGTAAAAACATTCACAGTTGCATAACGTTGAAACTTCTGCTTCTCAATGATACAAACATCGTTATATAAATAACCAATGACCTTCAGTGGTTTCTTACATGATATGACTGTATTGCATCAACAAAATTACATCTTTAACCTCTGATTTAATTCACATTTTATTTGAAATAATGTTTTATTATTATATACTGTTGTATATCATATTACTGATTAAATGAGTAGTTTAGTAATTATGAAGCAGCAGCCAGCCTCTAGTTAGCTTAGCTAAGCATAAGGACTTTAAACTTAAACAGGGGAAGCAGTCAGCCTGTCTGTTTACCCCGATAACACCGTCCCCTTGAAAATGCTTGTAAGTAAGCGATCCTTATGGTATTATGCGAGATGTGGTGGGATCAATTAGAATATGGGGAACTACCACAGTCTAGATACCTAATGGGGAAACACTGATTTATACATTGTTGTCCGGACCCACGGGATCTCATCAGGCTTCGGTCCTGAATCCACCTTCTCTTGATTCTTCCCATCGCCGTGTATTACTCTAACCAATTCTCTTACAGGGAGAAAAGAATCTGAACTGTTCTCTGCTTCACTGTACAGAGCTACAGCTGCAGACAGTTTAATAATGGACAATAATACTGGAGGAGAATCAGAGATCGACTGTGCCTCCACAGGGATTTATGGAGGATCTCATACCTCCAATGTGCTTTTGTTCCACTTTGCTAACAATGTGACTGGACCTGCTGCAGACCGGCTCCATGTCTGCTTCACATAATCAGTTTGGAAATCCGGGTGCAGGTGTGACTCCTTTTTTCCTTTCCTTGCACTCAGTGACACGGGAGCGTTGGTGCATCTCTTTCGAAACAGACCTTGTCTCCTTATATGACACAGTAACTGCATGGCAATGCACTGTGAGCCTTGGAGCCAATCAAAATCTCCGGTAAGGGAGCTTGTCCAATGGAGGAGGAGGTGGATATGGAATAGGAGGTGGAGGAAGAAAAAAAAAAGAAGAAGAAGAACTCAAGAGATGCAATGAGAGGAAACAGGAAACAGAGCGAGACAGAGAGATGTTCTGGAGACACGAGGCTTAAAGCGAATACATCCTGCTTTAAAGTTCTCGTCTCTCGTGGGGATAGTAATTATAATTTTCACTTGCTCATTAGTTTGTTCGTGTTTCTAACTCTGTTTTCAGGTTGATTGCATTGTTTGTTCTCTTCCTCTCAGCACTGTTGTCTGCCATGTAATGTATAAATAAGCCACAAGGAGCTTATTTAAATTTTCTGATTCACATTCACAGCGAAGGAAACAAGACTTCCTGTCTTCTCTCAGATAAATAAATGTATTGATTCATTGATGGGGAGTCAGCTTTTCAACCTCACAGCAGCGAGCACACAATGTTCAGGTGTCACATGTCAGGTGATGTTTTTCTCCCGTAGCTGACAGGCGATAACAGAAACGCTCTACATGTATGACGTTAAATAATGCACACACACGCCCACACGGACACACACACACACACTGAGAGACTGGTAGAACTGCTGACAACAGTCTCCAGGTTATCTCAGCTTATCCATCCATCTTTACCATTCATCGCTGTTTCTCCCTTCTCTTTGTCTCCCCTGCTTATTTTGCATTCAGCCTCCCACATTCATGCATGTAGTTACTATTCTTTTCATTATGTGTGTGTGTGTGTGTGTGTGTGTGTGTGTGTGTGTGTGTGTGTGTGTGTGTGTGTATGTGTGATATAAGTTGGCCTGACTGGCTTTCACCAAGCTCCTGCCTATACTTGACAACAAGACACACACAGACCTTATTTACCGACATTTCAGCCTAAAAAACAAAGATACAAAATAAGCAAACAGATGCTTGTGTATTTTATGACTTGAGCTGAGTGAGTCTGTGTGATGAGAACGTCTCTCGTGCAGCGGCAGCGCGGCTGAAATATGTGTGTCATTGCTTTGACTGTCAGGTGCATTAGTCATAGTGTTGACTAGGGGCCGGGGCAACGCTGGAAAAGCCAAACCACTGCGACCAGTGGTTAATGAGGTGTGTTGAACACACTGGCAACTCTAACCATTATCTAGCATGCAGAGGAACAGAGCTATTGATTATCTATTTGGCAGGCTGCTGAAGTCAAGGGGGCAGAGGGAAAGAAGGGAAAGAAGGGAAAGAAGGGAAATAAAAGACGGTACGATACATGACTGGAGCGAGATAAACGGAGAGACGGAGAGGCAGATGGGAATCAAACTCATCCGGCATAAGCTTTGATAAAATCATCCGTGTTTGTGTGTGCTCAGGAAAATCTGACGCATGGAGACATGAAAAATGGACAATCTTGTCAAATGACTATAATCTCTTCCTCCTGTAATGATTAGTTTGAAGCAGGCTTTACCTTTATTGTGACAGGATTGACACCGTTTGGTACTGAAGGGATTTCACTGGGTGATGAGCACTTCAGGAGGAATAGGCGGTTCACTGGCTGTAATGTCTGTGATGAGATGTGTAAATTACAAGGTTTTACACTTACTGAAGTGTGATCACACATCAGAAGGATGGTGTCCACGCCATATGTTAATATATGTCTGGTAACTACAGTATTTTTCACATAAGGAAGTTTATACGGTTATTTTTTGCTGATTCTATCTGTGCTACATCCATCCTAGCAGCTTGGCGACAGTGTGCATTGTTCCAGTGCCACACCTATCAAACTAAAACGCACATTATCCCCAGAAGACGTGTTACCTTGCCATAAAATCACAGGTGTTAGTACCAGCATCAACAAGGCCTCTGTCCTGTTCCCGCTTCCTACTGAGCCATGACAGTGACATTGAGCCAGCACACAGCTAAATGGAATTCAGACATCATTAATTTTGTTATTTATACTCGTGCTTTTCCTGCTGTACTGCGACATGTCAAAATATTCCCTCAACCTAGTAACGCTGCTTACTCTGTGAAAGAGCTGGTGTCAGTTTATTCCTTCAGTGGACGGACAGGTTCAGGGGCCAGGCCAATAAACATGCCAGATCTAAGGCTAATGGCTTGTGTTTGCACCAAGACAGAAATATGTGTATATATTTTTTACATTCTGTTTTTTTTCTAAATTATTGTCTGTCCGGATACACATGCACAAGCCACGTTTCCACCTCCCTGGTTTTAAGTGCCCTTAAACATCTGTTGGTCCATCGATACCTATGCACCTTCCACCCCTCGTTAGACCCGTCGGTGAGAAGAGCAGCGAAGAAGAAGTGCTACTGTATTGATCAGGTCTCTTCAGCGGGGTGTCTTCAGCAGCTGCCATTACGACTAACAGTTACACATGGATGTGGCTGTTTACAGCGAGCGCTCCAGTCATCCATCACATCTATCTGTAAACCATCGTGGCTGTAATATCGCTCATCGTTACTAAATGTCAGAGCGGTAATCGATGATTCGTTTATAATTGGAACAACCTTAATAAAGTAGGCCACCTCACAGTTGAGGATGAAGTTTAAAGATCACTGATGGAGAAACTGAGGCTTTACCTCTTCACTCTTCGATATAATTAAAGTAAGGTTTAAAATTAAAGAAAAACATTTAGGAATTATTTTGGGATAACTTAAGAAGCTTCTGTCTCAGCTTCAGGGCAGAACTGAGTCAGTTGTTAGGGTTAGAAACCAAAGGTACTTTACTGTAGGTAACTGGGCAGAGATACATAGTGTGATAAAGCATACCTCTGCAATTTTCCACCAAATTGCACACACACACACATCAAGATCCATAAATAATTCCTGGGAAATTGGTGGAAATGTCAAAAAATACCATGACTCACTATGAATATGGAAACCGGAGAAAATCAAATCCCCAGATTCGCTTATTTTTCCAGATTCAGACCTAATTGTGATGGTTCTTTCGTGGCCCATGTCCCATCCACCAAATCCACTCTGTAACTTTTGCATAAACCTGAAGACAAACTCACCAACCAACAAACACAGCAGCACAAAGCACATAGATGTACAGTATTGTTCAGTGACTGCAGAATCAAGGCAAGATCGTATTCATCATATTAATGATCAAAGCCGACTTCAGTGTGGATGTCAAAATGTGCATTTTCCACATTCTACATAACGTCTGTAATGATCACACAGATGTGTCAGTTCAAGACTAACGGTGCTCGTGGTGCGGTTTCCTAACGAGGACGTCACCATGTGCTCTCGTGTGTCACAGCTGGAAACCAGAAAATCAAGACTGTACTGTGTGATGTTGTGCTGATGAACATCGATGAATCTCATGTTGAAAATAACAATAATAAATCATAATAAATGTGTCTGAACCAGGACCATCGGCTCTGAAAATATAAGAATCCCATCTTTACAATGTGCTGTTGAATAATTTACATCGCTGCCATATATGACAGTTTGACTGAGAGCTGAGAGAATCATAGAATCCCAACATAACACATAATATGTGGAGGAAAGGCGTTTGAAGAAAGTATTGTAAACTTCACAATGGATGATATTACTGCACGACAACATCTTCCAGTGGCAATAACAAATTAAAATGACTGTGATAACAATTGATGCCAGACCCGACCTTGACCAGACTTTTTGGCAAAACCTCCTCTTTGCTCGTCTCATATAGCTCTGAACACAAGCTTGTTTCAAATTAGAGATTCATGGGAATTTGGGAATCTGTCCAAACCACGAAAAGCTCAGGAGGGGATGGAACATTATGAAAAACACACCTCACCGCAAAGGGGTGGAAGTACATATACACACCCTGCGCACACCTACACCAACACCAACACGAGTTCGCCAGCAGGGCCCAGACACGCTCTGATATAATAGTTGATAATTTATTACTTGTCCTGGTGACGCACACCACTGTTGTTTTCCAGGGGAGCTCAGAGCTCCATTAGAGCAGCTAAGCCGTCCCTGTGGTGAAGAAGCGTTCACAGAGTTTCCTTCTGCGCTTCATAATTTGCATTTCACGGTTTCATTATTTGCATTTCATTAAATTTTACCGGGCTGCGCTGTTTTAGGAGTGTTGGATGTTGTGATTCCAGGCGGGTGGGGGGTGGGGGGGGGGGCGCATTAGTGGAAAGGTCAGTGGGCTGCGATTACTGAAACCGTTGTGTTTCTGCCCAGCACAGCACAACGAGACACGCCATCCATTCCTTCTCAGGATAACTGCTCCCTCAGGGATGAAGTCACCCCTTAAGTCTTCTTCACACGGGCCTTCCATTATCAAAGTCATCTTCTGAAGACGGGCATCAATACGAACGATTGACTGGGGATGTCAAAGAGTAGATGTGTGACTCGGGGGTCGCAGGATCCTCTTCATGCTAAACGGTCAGTCTCATCGTCATTCAGGTGTAGAGGTCAGTGCTTAGAACTGTGAGTGTGTGTGTGTGTGTGTGTGCGTGTGTGTGTGTGTGTGTGTGTGTGTGTGTGTGTGTGTGTGTGTGTGTGTGTTTGTGTGTGTGTTTGTGTGTGTGTGTGTGAGAGAGAGAGAGTCTCTAGGCCCTTATTAATGTTAGTGTGCAGGGATCTGTAAAAAGGCATCAAATAACTGGCTTCATGTTTCATTTCCCAGAAGGCTTTTCTCTGGCTCGGCCAAGGTCAGAGGTTATCGAGGATAGAGGAAAAACAGGATTTAGTATGGGATGTTTTCTACCTTTAGTGAGCTGGAGACAGAAATGAGAGCCGGATTAAATTGTAGAAGGTGTTTAGAGGATAGTACTCCTCAGAAGTGTCCACTTTAACACACGAAGAGAGAAAAAATTAAGTCACCATGATGAAAGTAGAAAGAATATCTGAAAACTTTACAATGGCAAAGTAAATTATCCGCATTTGCTGCTGTAGTTTCTTAACAAAAATAATTTACTTTTACATGTGGACGTAATAATGTTGCTTTTTTACTCTGTTTTGTGTAATGGCTCTTTCATTTAACTGTGAGAGGGAAATTCACTCACAATGGCATCAAAAGCTCGCTTTCCGCCTGCTTTGACCAGCCCTCCTGCAGGCCCGGTTCACAGGAAGATGTGAAGCCTGCTTCATTTGGGAATCAAACGCACGCTCAGCGCTCTGTACACTGGTTTGTAAAGGCGCTGTTTGTTCAGCTGAGAGAAAAAAGTTTAAAAAAAAGCTCTGGCAAAGCCATAAGCCTTGAATACACTTCGATATATAATAGTCGATGCATGTGGGTATTAGTGAAGTAAGATTAACTGGCGTGATGAAATATTAGATAATGCTTATTATAAGCCCGCCTGACAACATGGAAAGTCCCCGTAATGCAGCTAAAGCACATCATGTCCTTTTACATCATGTGCTGCTTGTTCTGTGGGCAGCGTCCTGATTAAGAGTAAGCGTCACAGATTAGTTCCTCGGTTTTAAGACTGCAGCCCTTTTTCAGAGCATTCAAACATGTTTGATAAATGTAACACGTATTGCAAAGGTGAAAATCATTACTTTAGAAAATCAGTCTGTCATTCTGAGTTCAGGAGATTGAAAAAAATAAAGGTGAATTTTCGAAGGTAGTGGTGGTTGAAAACTAACGATGCCTGCAAGAACAGTGGATGTTTCTCTGAACACGCTCATGAACACCTAATGAAGCATGGCATTGGTTAGGGGATGGTCCTACAGCAAGGAGGATGAAAGGTGACGACAAAGAAGAGGAAGGGCGACAAACGGTGGAAAAGAAAGACGTAGAGAGGGACATATATAAAACATGATGTGGAGTAGGTCAGCTTCAGGGTATAAAACCCAGTGTGCATGAGCTCGACCACACAATCTCAGATTATGACTCCACATGTAAGTAGAAGTCGGTGGCATGTTGCCCTGAGAAAATGTTCACATTTACATGTGATGCACTGAGCTGTCAATACAGCACTTACAGCACCAGCATGGTAAAAAATATCAACCAGCATCCAGTGAGATGGAAGGAGAACAGGATGATTGTGCATCGCTGTGGGGGTTTAAGATACGTGTGTTCTGTGAGGACACTGCTGAATATTCTCACCCAGTTTCCACATGTGTACAACAAACACCACAGGTCTAAGCAGGGAACAGCCTGGGGCCTGGAGAGCCGCTAAATATCTCAGTCCACAGCAACGACAAATCTGTGAAAAACCACATAAAGTCTATAATCAGCTGTGCACAGGAGACTGTAATGGCACCATTGTTGGAAACAGCAAGACCCTATGCTATATGAAGTCCCTTTTTAGTTGTTGGCATAGTTACAAATGTCAGTGGGATTTTGATTGTGGTTTTCTTTGCTCTGGAACAGAACCTGGAAGTTCCTGTTTGACATCTGTGTCTTAGCGGCAGGACTAGGCTGTCCCATTTCAGGGCTCCTTTAAATTATTTCTTCATATCCTGAGCAACGAATAATCCTTTAAACAATCCCAGTATTCATTGCACACTGCCAGACAAGCTAACAAGTGAGCAGTGCGGCGGTGGGAAAGCCTCTCTAACCTGTCAATGGTAGGAATGGGACAAGCTGGTGAAATCCTCCACAGACAAGACTAAATTCATCTTGCCTTCTCGGACTAATCGGTCTAAAGGCCGGCGCATGCTTCTGCGTCGTCAGGGGCCCGCAGGCACGCAGCTGTAACGCAGGACTCGTTGTCATTCATGGTTCTCCAACCGTTGCGCGTGTTGCCATGCAATTCCCCGCCAGAACACTAGGCGCAGTAATGTTTTTGCACGAAGAAGAGCGATTTATTTACATCGCCACGGCGGCTCCGCAGAGCCTTTTTCTGGCGGAAAAATCCGCCGGTTAGTGACGGGTTATACTAGTGGACATAGTGTCGGATCTCTTCTGCCAAGTGCTCTTCTATCTGGTCCATATTCGTTCTTCTAAATCTTCCGTGGTTTCCGGGCATGAACCGGAAATGCGACTCCGGAAATGATGTAGTCAGCAGACCAATCACAGCCCTCGCGGCCGGGTGACGCTTGCGGGGCTTTGCCGTCTAGTTAGAAAAATTGGCCGACGCACGTAAGGACGTAGGAAGGGCCGTGAGGGGCCCGGAAGGGCTCTTGCGTCTCCGTTCCCGTGAAAACGCAGAAGCATGCGCCGGCCTTAAGAGTCCACACCCTCATAGACCGCATTGTGTTTTGTATTTTCATAAACTAAAGTAAAGAACCATCTGACCTTGGGGCTCTAGTGAGAAAAACTCAAAAAGCAGCAAACATGAATGTCAACTTTCATAACAACATAGCTAATAGCTAGAAAAGGACCCAAAAGGTCAACCTCCTGATGATGCTCCATTGGAAACATAGGGACCACCAAAGACTTTTAAAGTTCATCCTTTGAGGACCATGCAGGTTTGCCCAAAGGTTCCTGGTAATCCATCCATTAGTTTAAGGGATATTTCAGTTGGGTCCTAAGTTGTGGAGCAACAAACGCCGCCTCACCAGGATCTCCAGCGTGTCGCAAAAAATTGAAGAGATAAAAATTTTGAGCAGCAGCGAAGCAGGTCACAAGATAAAACTCAAGCTTCTAGATAGGAAAACATGTATTTTGGAAACCAAAGCATTAGAGCAGAAGTTAACAACAGAAGTGTGCAGCAGCTGAGCTGAAGAAGCAAAGAGTGACCGACAGGAACCAGCAGTGATGTGACTCATCTATACTCAGAATCAAACCCTGTCGCTGAACCATGACTGGTCCTGACTGCTCATCATGAAAATGTGCAACGGGAACACGCACAGATTTATATGCAGACTGGCACTTGTGGGTCAAACACTGTGCACGGTGCATATGGACTAAAGCACTGAAGCCATATGAATAGTTAAAGCACGTACATTCAAAACCATGCATTCAAACACAAATATGTGCTTTTAGCATGATCAGCATTTCAACACAACCTCCCACTCACTATTCTAACAGTTCTTACTATAGAGCTGCTGCAGGCAGGTGCCAGTGGCAAAATATCGACATGGGAACATGCGTCTGTACAAGATTTAATTATGGTAACAGGAGACTTACATGTGCATATAAAAATAATCATGGTAAACAATGCAAGTGTGTCATTGTATACGAGTAGTGAAAGAATGGCTGCTCTCAGGCTGCAGACAGGTTTATGGGAAATTAATTCCAGTATAAAGGCAAATTGAAGTCAGGTTTGAACTGTAATAAACGTGTTTTTATGCAGGGAAAAGAGCAGTTAATTCCCAGAAGAACATTTGCATACGGGTTTAGGCTCAAAGACGACATCCGTACAGCTGGAAGTTGAGGCACATATAGGCTGTTGGAAGAATCAAAGCCTTGAGTCTTGCATTATGCAAAAGTCCTTGTTCTGAACAATAATAATTATTCATTTTTTTACAGTTCCCCGTGTCGTCTAATTTAAAGCTCTTATACGTAGACAACGGTTTAACTCACTTGTGTCGTTTCACCATCACAGTCAAGTCAGTGAGTCGTTCTTCAGAGGATATTGTGATGTGATCTAACAGTGAACCGAATGATCGCTGCAAAATGATATTTCAGACACAGATTCTGTCTGTTTTGGGACATGGGCTTTTGGTTTTTTTTTTTTAGAGAAAAGCGTTTCTAGTAAATGAGTAATACTGTATCCTTCAAGCTGCAGCATGTGGTATAAACCTATAACTAATACACAGTTTTCTCTTCCAGTTTGATGTTTTCAACCTTTACATTTGGGAATGGAACCAAAGTGAAGCAGTAACTCAGCAGGAGATCGATCAATTAAAGTCTGAAGGTTGATGAATTTTCTGAAATAACTTTTGACTTGGGTTTGTTGAGCAAGAATCCGAAATGAGGCCTGTGGATCTTTTGAGGATTTTGTTTTGTACCCCCTCTACACTGAGGAGCACACATGGAGTAGCCCACCACTATTCCCAAACTGGGGTAAGTGTACCTCCAGGAGTTTTGGAGCTCTCCAGAGGGGAACAAGAGGAGATTCTAAATTTGGCATAAAATTATTAACGATGAACCTCATTAGCTTTGAGAGCCGTCTGCTTATCATTGCCTCATTTAAATGTGAGCACTTGTTACTCGAACCAGTAAAATATGTTTTTCAATATTGAATAATTTGAAAAATTCCCAGTACAATATTCTGTTTTCTCCACTTATTGCTTAATGGTCTCAAATCTCTGGACTTTGAGCTCTTTACTTGCACACACGTTTTTGTCCTGTATTATATATTTGTAAAACCACTTCGGACAAAGCACTTTGAGTGTGAATGTTTCTCTGGCTCCCACTCGGACTCCGTCACGTGACGATGGTATTTTATTAATAGATTTACAATCAGAAGACGAGAACAATCTTGTTTAAGGCTTGTTGCAACATTGCAGGAACATTAGCTTCCTCTTTGATCTCCACTGTTTCTGTGTGCGCCCAAGGCAACTGAAGGATGCGAAGCAGCGGGCGAGCAGTGGATCAGTCAGACACTGTGAAGAGATGTGATGATGTTCCTGAATTTTAACTGGCTTCGGTCCAGCCAGCGACGGCATGGGGTTGTTTTCTTATTGTTACACGACTTTCACTTCCCCTTGCATGGAAGTACTAAAGGTTGACAACCTGAGGTTCCCAGGAACAGGTCCTGGCTCATTCCTGTCCAACCATTGATTAAAACCGGACTCCTTCCTGTCCACTCAGTGACAGCTACCGTAGCTGGAAGGGTGGTTTTACATCAAAACACCAGCTAATGCCTCCACATCATCAATCCATGTCATTTAGCCCATTAATCCGTTAACGACAGGTGAGAAGAGCCTTTTGTTAAACTGCAAATTCTCTATATTGATCAACTATTGTGTCACAGAAATTCCTTCAGTATCAATCAATCCTTGACCTAAACTGCTCTAAGTGCTCTTATCCTCCACCGATAAGTCAATCCTCAGAAGGACTTCACAGCCAAGAACATCACGCCTGTCAATTACATTTTAAGAGTTTTATCGTTTTCAAAGGATTTCAAATCGAGAAAAAAAGGACACGTGTAGCTTAATGGGAAACGTCAACACCACCCAACACATTTGGTAAATAAACTGATGATGTAACTTGTCTTGTAGTCTTTTCAAAGTCAAAGCTAGTTTAAAGTCCAAATACTAATGTAATAGATTTAAGAAAAGAGACAGAAGTCCACATGTAAAGCCCCAAAGTAATAAGATTGAAAGTCAAATAAACTTAACAAAACATAAATAAAAAATAAAAAAATTATATATATATAGACAATTCTGATGAGTGTGTAATTGTTGGATTTCTATGAATTCAACATAATTTCCAGATCACCAATTTTAATCAACCTTTATCAGATTAATTTGTATTAATATTGTTATGATATGATATTTAGTGTACTGTTTTAAGTGTTTTTTTTTTACAGAAAATATGAAATACATTATTTATATTATTTATATAACCCAAAGAAGATAATGTTTTGGGTTATATACTCAGTAAAAATGAACGAAAGGTAACATCCATGCAAACATCAGGAAACTATGTAAGTAGGACAGATTTGTTCATGTAAGAATAAATCTTTTTATTCGGACTTCATTGAGTTCCTCAGACATGTTCTTCACGGCTCTGGGTTTATTCAGCGTTTGTCTTTGACTTTAAAATGGCCAATGACCATTGTCCCTGTGGATTTGTGGCTATACATTGTGGCTCATAAAGGATTAAAAGGTCTGACGTGGGACAGGAGGTTAAATCATGCAGTTACATGTTACCAGTATAATAGGACAAACAGTCTTTAGATTAACTGGCAACCAATGAGCAGAGGCCGCTGCTGCCTCCATGAATGAGGAAATGAACCTCAGTGAAATACAAAGAAACCAAGGATATGTGTGTTTTTTTAGAGAGACAGTGGATGAGAAAAGTCTGAATAGTTGAGTGGATGAAAAAAGATGCTCTCATTCAAGGCACTGAAGGTAGGTCCGGGCCCAAATATAAACAGGGATGGAATAAAGACAAATTATATAAAACGGAAACTTGCTGCGAGAAGGTCTTTGATAAATATTGTGATTTAGAGATTTTAACTACAACAGCAGACGGACTTTAAACAGAATCAATGCCAGAATTACTCCCTCTGTTTGTTGGCACCCCGGATAAATGCAAAATTTAGAAAGTATTGGGAAATATAAAAAACATGATTGCACTGCTTCAGCTAACCAATTATTTAATTTGATTTGTTATCATTTAAGTTTAAAAATAGGAGCACTTCTTCTAATTCGATTTTTTTTACTTTTAACAGTTTGATAAACAGATCTAGGTTTTTGGCTTTGACAAGTTTTTACAGATTTTGTCTAATTTGGCAAAAAACAACAACACCAGAGAAACTTTAAATAAACACGGCTGAGGTTATTTATTGTGACTGTGTAATTAATGTATCACATTAATCTTTAAACTGTTGTTGGCGTTAATATCTCATTGTTGTTAAACTATACAAAGATGATTAATGATTTATTTATAAAGCTGAAACCGAAACAGACTTTGTTGTGGAGAATAAAATGACAAACGAAGAGGAATGATGGCTCAATGCTAAATATAAGGAATGAACAACAAAATGTCAAATTAAGCAACTTACTGTCACATTTTACTTGAGATGAAAAAGTCAGTGACACTGGTTAACCGCCAAAACACTAAGTTTACATCTTGCACCTCGAGTTTTATCTCTTTTCATACTTTGTGTGCCAGCCACATCTGACGTGTGCACATTCTCACCACTCATCCTGCTCCACTAAATGCCAGTTTTGTGTAGGAGACGTCTGAACACACTGGTCATACACTTGCCCCAGATTTCTGCTAATGAAGGCAAACAAAGCAGTAAATCCTCCCCCCAGCCTCCAGCCCATCTCCGGTGCTCTGTGTGTTATCGTCGCACCATCTCCTGTATCTGGACAGTCTCCTTTTATTGTGTGCTAACATAATTCACGGGAAATGATTTGCTTTGGTCAGAGAAGAAAGAAACACACATTATATAGTCGCTCCACATGACGAAGGGATTAGGCCTCAGCTTAAAGAAAGCCAGGAAGGAGTATTAAAACGGCTATAACATAATAAAAATCACTCGCTAAGACCTCAATGCATCACATCTAATTGATTTGTTTTAGATTTTTACAACCAGCTCTACTTTAAAAAATCTTTCAGGCTATTTTATTTCTCAAAGGTATAGAATGTGCTGCTTTTGTGAGCTGCTCAGTATTTCCGCACAATTATTAAATAAAACGAAGTCTGGGGTTAGAATATCAAAGGTGCCGTTTCCTTTTGATTTTCTTTGTGAGAAATCTGCCTGTGCGTGATGGAAATTGATCAAATACACCCTCCATTAATCTTACTCTCACTTGTGTGAGGAGGAAAAAAAGCTTTTTTAAAAGAAGTGTCTCTCCCCGCCCGCTGCCGCTCTGGGCTCCCAGGATTGGTGCTCAGTGGGCAGCCAGTGCAAACACGCGCATACACACTGACTGGACACGCCTGGAAGCACACGCACACACCCTGCCGCACACTCACATAAACACAGAGTGGGTAATCTGTCTGATTGAAAGAGCTTTCAGACGGGTAATTAAATTTCCCAATGATCCGCCGCGGTGGCTACACACGAATCCAGCTTTCAGAGGTGAGCAGACGACCGAGACCCACAGCAAAAACACACAGCTACTGCCAGAGAGACAGAGAGAGAGAGGGAGAGAGAGAGAGTGTGTGTGTGTGTGTGTGTGTGTGTGTGTGTGTGTGTGTGTGTGTGTGAAAGAGAGAGAGAGGGAGGGAGGGAGGTTATATTTCATGTTGACAAGGACAAGATAAACACTGGGGCCTTTAACGACCATTAGCTCAACCCCAACCTTCATCTTCAGCACTTCTGCCACCTCAAAGTAATCCAAAAACAAGCACATACACACACAGACACACACACACACACACACACACACACATTGACACACACATATACAGACACACAAACTGGTTGTTATAGGTCACCTTTGGGAAAAAGGGACATTTATTTTGTGGAGACCTAACCCTAACCACCCTAACAACCTGGTTTTTAGTCACACACACACACACACACACACACACACACACACACACACACACACACACACACACGTGTCTTCACTGTAAAATTGAACATGATGGGGACATTATGGAGACTTGTCTTCATAATATGAAAGAGTCTTGCTACTGAAGCCAAAGAAACCAAGCCACGAATTAAACACATTTGTGAAAGGCTCAACATTTTGGAAAATAGTAGTAATTGTAGATGACGAGTTCAATGACAACTACTTCTTTTCTTTCCAATATTGTGATGGTATTTTAATATCAATATTAATCTGATTTATAAATAGACTGTTGGCTGGATGTAGTGGATTTTTAGCTCATCTTTGCATAAACACTACCTCTGTGCAGTGATGTGAGTTTACTATTGTGTCCATAGAGGTTTGAAGCATTGTGCAGAGACTGAAAACAAAAATCCTCACCAAGTGCATCTGGCAACCAGCACCATATCTGGATCAATAAACCGCCCCCAGGAAATAGATCCAAAAGCTTTATAGAATCACATTTCGTTTTTGAAAGAAGCCAAATCAATGTCATCTACTGTCCAAAATGTTCAGCTACTCCATTAAACTGATCTAGTTTTTCGTGGCCACTGTTTTTCTGTGTCTTGTGCTACAGAAAGACACAGTTCCCCAGTGGATTATGTTTCATAATGCTTTAAAATAACAAGCAAAACTTAAACTCCCATTCCATCTTTCAATAATGAGTTGGCTAATTTGGCTGGAAGTGGTTCTTCTTGCTGTTTTCACTTACAGGAGTCATCCTCCTAGGTAAAGCCAGACCAGCCTTGTTAGGACTTGTCTGAAGCCAAATCACACGTTAACAACTGTCGGTCGCGTTAAATGTAGCGTATCGGCGGCAATGAGAAGAACAGAGGTTATGAAAGCGCCGGTGTGATTTGATCACCAAATGGCAACCAGCCCCTTGGCCAAGCAGCCGAAATTAATTGAGGTCTCCCGAGTGAGACAAAGGTCGAGCTAATCGAGCTGCTCGGCTTCAGTCTGTTAAACTCGAAAGTCAATAACAGCAGGTTGCATGGACACACATCTGGACCGGTTGTCAAATGAAGGAATTTGCTGAGCCGAGGTAATTCAGTTGGTGTTGCCGTGTGGATTCAAGTGAGAGAGTTTATTCATTCTTGCAGGCAACTTCACTTTTTAATGTCTCCTGTGCACACGAAGGTTAGAGTCGAGAGTCAGAAACGAACAGGATCCCCAGAGCTGTTGCTCAAGAACACTTCAGTAGGTGTGTGTGTGTGTGTGTGTGTGTGTGTGTGTGTGTGTGTGTGTGTGTGTGTGTGTGTGTGTGTGTGTGCATGGGAAGGTTTGCAAAGGGAAGGTGCATTTTGAGAGAACAGCACACACACATACACAAACACACAAACACACACACACAAACACAAGTAACGCTCCCATCCCTTCCCTTTTTCTTTTTTCTTTTTCAAACACAGCCGCTACTCAAATCTGCTGATGACAACACCTCACGTCTCCAGCTCCAGCGCCCATCTGGACAATATGTGCACAAGAGTACAACTCTGTGTTTGCATTTGACTGAGCGTGTGGGAAGATGAGAGGTGGAGAGCGGAAAAAACATAGATTGAAATGAAAGAAAGCACGGAGAGGGAACAAGAGAAGGGAGGCTCGGAGCGGCGGAGAGAGGGATGAATCTCCTTCTCTCTTGTTCCGTCTGTTTTTTCACTCTTTCCACTGTAATTAGACGGCTCTGTGTGAGCAGCATAGCAAGCAGAATGATAGAGGAGCCACAGGGAGGTGGGGGGGGGGGGGGGTCGATAAAGCCAAATACTAGAACAGTGCAGGGTGATGATATGAGATCAGATGGAAAAAGAAAGGTGGCAGGACAGCAAACAGAGAGCGTTGAGTGGCTCAGATGAGATAAACCAAAACGTGATATGATACGATTCTGCAGATGTGACAAAAACACCCGTGTCCCTTTTAATTGCGGCTGCACAAATGGACCAATCAGGAGAAGGATGCACGTTACAGAGACGCAGCCAGTACTCCATCTGATATCTGATTTCAGCTGCAAAACTGGGACAGGAGACAAAGACGTGGGGACAATGTGAAGTCGGCTGCGGTGGAGAAGGCCGGGACTCAACGTTTCACAAGCTTGTTAAAATACTTCTTATTATCAGCTGGCTTTGCAACATAATGAGTTTACCTGAGAGCTGAGGGTAACCAGAGAGAGAGAGGAGAGGAGTGAAAGAATGGAAGATAAAAGAGGGGATGTGACAATCAGGGGTTAATGAGGAACAGACACACTGACACACAAACAACATGTTCTGGACAGATCCACATTAGAGGCAGAGTGGAAAATAGACCTGAGACTATAATTACAGCGAAATAGCTGAATGAGGGGTTCAACTAATGATCAATAAGTCTATTGATTACTATTTTGATTGATAAATGAACAATTTCGTCTTAAAATTGAAAGAAAAATTGAAAGAAAATGTATTTGACACGATGACTTTTCACGTCATAGAGAACCTCGGTTGTCTTATTTGTCCACTTTTTTGCAAACTGCCTTTAAAAAGACCTGTTAAATCTTTAAACAATCACAGGTGGGGTATTTACTGTTATATTTTATTATCTGGAATTTATCCCGAACATATTTTGAGTTTATGTCACAGACAGACATTATTTCAGGCAGCTGACAAAAAGCCATTTTAAAATGCTCATTGGGTTTGGGACAAGGGAACAGCAAATTTAAAAATGGCAATTTATTCCTGGATTTTACGACCCATTTATGCATAACTACGGTTTTCTTAGTTTAGCACGTTTGCATTATGTTTGCTAATCAGCAGAGAAGACAAAGTGCTGCAAACAGTCGAGGAGAGAAACATCAGTTTGGGTCTAACACCTAAAATCAAATGTTGACCTTGTGGTTTAAGCCATGTTACTACTATGTCACTCTGCACCACAAGTGTTATCCTCACGTTGGTACTAAAGCAGCAACACGTATCATTAACAGCTGTTTAAACATCCCTCACCGGCCACACTGAATTATTTAACCCCGGAGCTAAGTTATTGAACACAGACATCATGTTAGCTCCTCAATTGCAGTGAATGGAACTGCTTCTCTTTGGCAGGAACGGAAAGTTGGCTGATGTTTGTTTTTGTGTGCCTGTTGTTTCATGGCCGAGTAGAAAAACTTGAAATTTCCCAGAGTGTGTTTTTATCGATATCAAACAAACTGACACTTTGGAACGATTTAACTTTTCCGATTCTAAAAGCTACGAAGTGGCAGAAAGACACGGAGCTGCTTGTTTGACGGCTGCACTCGGCTGAAGTGTCCTTGAAACGCGAACAGTTATTTCCACTTGTAATGATGTTGGAATTAGTCTTTTTCAACACTGCAAGTTAATCTAGACACATTGATTTGTCTTTAATTTTATTAATTTTAATGATATAAGATGATTTTTTTTTTATCTTCTATTTTGATTCTATTTTTGTTTTTATGAAAGATGAATTGAACTCTAATGATCTTGCGAGATAAGGGAATCACCACACTTAGTGGACTGAATTGTCTGGGGACCATCGCCAACTTTACTTCCTGTTAAAATGGGTCAGTCTGCACCAAATTCCCAGAGCAACACATCTTCAAACCAGCTGAGCAAAAAACTCAGATATATAATTTATGCATCTATAAATAAGACAAAAGCAGCGAACCCTCACATAAACAAGCTGAAATCAGCTAAAAAAATCAATTAATCTATTAATCAGTTATTACAATTTGAATAGATTGACCTACTAACTGAATAATCATCTCATCATATATCAGTGATTTGAACCGTTCACCTGGATGTGCATGAACAAATCTGAATTAAAAAGGAGATGGAACACAGATTCCATTTTCTCTGTAACCTGCTCCACATCTCCTCAATGCACATGTAGGACAACCGCTTAACATTTGATTAAAACACTTGGAGATCGAGTGTCGAGCTAAAAGTCATGTCTCCCTTTTTATAGTCGTGCAGGTTCAGTAGATGAAAGATTTATCGCACCAAAAGCAATAACTGTGAACCGGGTCCGGCTTCACATTGTAGAGCCAGTCTGAGCCATTTCTTGGATTTCTTATTTCGCAGCATCAACCAGTTCAAGTGAAGAATTTTTATAATTGTCTCTGGTTCACACACACACACAAACACACACACACACACAAACACACACACACACACACACACACACACACACACACACACTTTAATCTAGGGTTGTTAAGCAGGAGGAATCTAGCAGAGCAGGCTGCAATGGAAATATGCAACTGATGCATCCCACTCATTCCCATTAGCCCTGGTCGGGTTTCTTACAATCAGTTGTGGTTGATGGCTATCAGGGCATGAACAGAATTAAAAATCACATTATTAATATTATTAAATTAACAAATAAGATAACAAATCCTCTCAGAAACAGAAATATCCACTTATTGTTTTGATCTGATATGTTTCCAAAATAAAAAAGCCCAAATGTTCAACTGCCTTTGTTAATTCTTGAATTCAAATCCATTTCATTAATTTCAAACATTTAGCTGCAGGTCACAACTTTCCTGACAAGTCAATTCTCCACATTTCACTTACACATGTGGCTTAAGAGTATGGCTGAGTCACAAAATCCTGCTTGTATGTGAATGGGTCAAACTCCCGTTCAAGTTGAAAGAAACCGAGTATGAACGTGAATCAACCGTCTGGTGTTGAAGTGTCGAGTGAGTACGTGGGTGTTTGACAGAAAGACGCGTGGAAGCAAACAGCAGACGGCTGCGGTCGTGCAGCTCACGTCACCGACCCGGAGCTCGGCTCCTTGAACCAGGGCTGTTTGGAAAGTGAACGTCTGCCTGGACAGAAAAGAGCCAGTTACCAAACCCACATGATTCATGAGGACCAGTCTGCTGTCAAATTGATGAGTAATTATGGCTCCCGCTCTCAGAACTACAATGTGCACAATGGATCCTGGATTATTTTTGGGTGCACGCTGTTCGTGCTTTGCCACAAGACAATGCTGAATACACTTGTACTGAAATACTGACGGAGGTTTCAAGTGTTCATTCAGAGGGGGTGGGGGGGGGCTCACGTTCTGTATGTGGCCCAGTGGGCTCTGTCTCTGGAGGAAATGTCTTTGAGTCACACACTACTGCACCGGATTCAATGAAAGGACTTATTGAGACTGAAGTTGTTGATGAATTAGAGGAGATTAGTGCAGGAGCTCTGATGCATGCAAATACTACAGACGTGTTTTTATTATATCACAAGATGCGACCGTGGCTGGAAACCTCCACTTTTGACAACATTATGCAGCGTGTGTGATTTCCAAAGCCCATCAGCGTGAACAGACTCCGGCTTCCTCCAGCAGCTCTGCAGGAGACGCTGTAAACAAAATGGAACAGTGCTTTGTGCGCTCTGTCACAGAGGGTTTGGATTCAGAGAGGATTTTTTTTTTTTGGACACGCTGGGAAGCAGATCAACATTCTGGGGTTAAGTAGAATCCAGAAGACATTCCCCCCAGCTGGTTGATGCGCTGAATCATGAACACGGGATCACCAGAGCTCGTGTGTGAGACATCAAATCACGTCTCACTGTTTGTGGCGATGGGGGGGGGGAAGCGCTCTATCTTCATCTGCTTGAGGTTCTGCTCGTTTCTGGGCGATTTTATGATATTCATGTTGATGTTTAGTCAAGCTGGTCCGGCCGCAGAGTCGGCTGAACGCCTCCTTTAAGTCTCCTCCGACTGTTCCAGCTCCCAGGCTTCCAGTGGGCCATCCATCTGAACTTTTTAGAAATATTTGAGCTGCCACTGCAACAAAGGGAAGAGCTGAGGTGCTGCCTCAAAGAGAGGTGCACTGGGGGGGGGCCTGATGTCACGCCACTTGTGTGCATAAGCAGCCGTGTCCTTTCTCCAGAGCACTGCAGCATGTTGAAGAGGAGCCTGGATGACGGCACTTTGACATCTTACCCTTCTGCAAATTTGATTTTTTTTTTCATTTTCTCCAGCTGTGGATGTGTTGCTGCATTCTTCTCTCCTGCTAAATATTTCAGCCGATCCGTACACACACACACACAACTTCGAAGGGAGATTTGAAAGGAATTGGTGATGTGCAAAAACATTGAGTGGCGTATCAGGGAAAAGCTGCCGAGTGGCTCTCGGGACTCGGTGTGTCGCTGGTGGTTTGAAAGTGTTCCTCTTACATTGAGTCCTGATACAACCCCACTGTGCAGTGGTGTGACCAGACAGAATTTCAATATAGCAGTGACACCCTTTGGTAGGGTGACCTTATAATGCATATATTTCCTCAAAGTTGTCATCTGTAACATTTCAGTGCGTGGGTTAAATGCTACAGCAAATGCAAATTATGCTTTCCTGATGTTTTAATGAGGAACCACCTGGTGCTGCAATACTTGTCGTCTGGTTCAGAAGCTGGAGCTCGTCGTGCAGCTCACTGTGGCTTCTCCATCTCATTCTGTTACGTTCTGCAATATTTAAAAACTGACCCACCGTCCAAAAATAGTAAAAAATATAATTCTAAAAAATGACTGTGTGGTGTAGATGCATTTGTGATAACTGATCGCAGTCACTGCTAACAGCTGCAGCAGAAGGACATTTTCCATTAAAACGTGCATTGGCTGTAAGTTATTGTGAAGCAGCTCTGCCACAGAGTAAATAGAGAAAACATTAAACTGTGAGACTGATATCGATGAGATGAAATTACACACAGTGACACTGCAGGCTGCACCACTACTAATGAAATCTGCCATGAAGACACTGCTATGTAGAGTAACTGCTGAAGTTAATTGAATAGAATAATAATTGCACAAGCATTTAGGAACAACGGTAATACATCATGAAATACTTTGTTGGACATTTGGTCTGTGCAGGATTTGTTGATTTCTATGCTCCAGTGTTTTGAATGTGTTGTGTTTTGGCTCCAGGTTCAGGTAAATGCAGATAAATGGCAGAGTTGCCTTTTGTATATTTGAACAATGTGTCTTCCAGCTTCTGATCTCACTGTTAATAAAATTGCTTCACACTGTGGACCACAGCTGTCGGGTCAGATTAGCCATTTTAAAATGTTTTTTTTAATTTTCCGGCTCAGATCGTAACGGAGAATTAACAATATATTTCTAAAAGTCCAGGCACAGCACAACCTTTCTTTCTGTAACACACTCCAGTGAAAACCTTCTTTTCAGACGGTGTCACTTTGTTTAAACCTTCTTCAAAAGATATGACATTGCTTTCTGACAACCTTGTGTACCTGAGCGGCGATTCTCTGAAGTGAGATGACAGGTCAAAACATGAAAGGGAAGCACAACGCGAGTATAACTTCCGTGTCGGGAAACATTTGCTCATGAAATGTTCGGGGAGCCTGAGCATGAGGTGAATCAAAGAAGTCTGATGTAACGGCGTCGATGAGCGAGAGCATCTCCGCTTCACGCACCGCTGAGAACAGGATTCTTAAACCCGACCTGCCGGACGCCACACGCACCGGGAGGTCGAGTGCATGTGCTGCTGCAAACAGATTCAGAGTTTTCTTTCTTTTGTCGACACTCGCAACATTGAATGCTGAGCTCGAGCTCCGGCCGCCTGCTTGGCTTCGCCCACTTTGGGGGGGTTATATTTTTGTTAGATTAAAATATCTTTGTGTGATATAAAGGCCTGCTCGTGCAGAACGAGTGCTGAGAGATACATCATTATCCTCCACATCTGAGAGTTTCCTCCAGTGTTTGAAACGTGCCTTTTCATCCCTGAGCTGGACAAAAGACTCTTATCCACACTGCAGAATGAACTTGTGATTCATCTCTTACATGTGATATCATTTGAGGACTTTAGCCTGAACGTCTGCTTTATCCCATCCGCTGATTTAGATGCTTAATGACACATGGTACTTTGGATGCATTTCTTGCAGAACCTGGTCTATTTGCACATCTGCACAGTGGCACAGAAGTGGTTGGTTCCAATGTTCCATTCTTAGCATACAGGCACTTTTGTAGATGGCTGGAATTTCCATTTCCTGTGCCGGAACTGTTTTTTTATTTTAGTGCATTGTTGTCACAGTCAATGTTGTTTGTGTTTTTTGGGGGGGGAGGTGAAGTGTGGCTGCAAATCAGGAAAACTTAACCGCGATTGCATGACACCTAAACTTTTAAAGAACCAGTGCCTGAAGATTAAGTATTTATTAGCTCTAAATATTTTAGTGTTTTCCGGCAGTAGTGTGAAAAAGTTTAGCCAGAGACGTAACTTTCTTTCCTAACAGACAATGGTTTTCTTGTTTACTACGGCAAACCCTCCAGTTTCATTAGACTTTTCCCACCACGTCCATCAGTGAAACCATCAGTGTTGAAAGCAGCAGTTTTTACTTGCAGTTGCTACATAAGATCAATGTGTGTGATATATTTGACTCTGTCTGTGGATTAGCTGAATGTGTAAATGTCTGTTGAGGTGAATGTAAAGAGAGTTTCTTTTACAGCTGTGATTTTTCCTCAGCTCTTTGAAATGCGGTTGTGTTTATTTTCCCGAGGAGTCAGACTGCTTGAGGCTACGTGTGACAGCATAGGTTTGAGATGTTGGACTCGGGCCTTTTCCTTATTTGATGTTTTCGTTGCGGTTTCTTCTGAGCCGCGCTGGGAGAAGAGGCTCAGGTGGTTGAGGTCACGCCTGTATCGGATGTCCTCTCACGTCCACTGGAACCAGTCCGGCGTGGTCAGTGGCTGAGGAGATGTCACAGGTTTGAGAGCAGGAGAGCAGAGGCTGCTCGGCTGCAGGACACGTGTCACCGGCCTGCAGGGTGCGATTCGGTGGGAAATACACCGACGTCATCCAGGTCGAGTCCCGGCGGGTGAGAAGCTGTGCAGCGGACGTGCACTGCATTCAGGACGGTTTCCGTTTCCATCAAGCGCACTGATGGGGCGAATCCAGGCGAGCGGCATTATCTTTTATGGAGCCTCCTCATTAAATATCAATCACGACGTTAAACAGAACATCCAAATACTCCAATAAACACAAGCAGATGGCTTACAGTAAAAAGCTTATGATAATCAAAATTGTACTGCCGCTCAAAATCAGGAATACGTCCCTGATGCCGTCTACTTGGGGAAAAAAACATACATTTATTGTATAAAGCATTTGTAATTTAAATTTGTGACATTAAAATTAACTTGACTGTCATCTCCCGGTTTGAGCAGCGAATAAGAAAGACTGTGCTGCTGCAGAGTCTCAGTGATATATTTTGATCGGTGAATATTTGTCTCCTGTCATGTCACTACATGCAGATTCTATGTCAGTGTGGACTTCACACGTTTCCTGGCGTCTCTGCAGGCTCCTTACAAACGACTGTGCTGCGCTGCCACAGCTGTCTCATCCTTTCCAGTTTGGACAGGTTTTTATCGACGCTACCTAGGGTCCGTCAGTGTTGACGTGCTGGTGTGTGTGCGCGTGCCCGTGATTGTGGTTGCCCGGGCGTGCACGTATACGACTATAATAGGCAGAGGTAGAAAGCAAAATCATGTTTGGGATCGAGCGCCACTTATTACAGACAAGTGTCAAATTTGCATACGGTGATTGCGATAGAATCTCCTGTAAAACCGCTGTGATAATTGGCACCTTTTCATCCGGGACACAATTGGGCCAAAAGAGATGGTGTGTGAATGTGTGTGTGTGTGTGTGTGTGTGTGTGCATGTGTGTACTCATGGGAGTATATGGGTGAATGTGCTTGTTTGTGCATCGCCTGTTTTTGGATAAATACCCTTCTCCCGTGGCCGTGTGAAAGGAGATGCGGATTGGGACAATAAAGGAGGATTAGATTGTGTCTGAGGGCGTGTGTGTGTGTGTGTGTGTGTGTGTGTGTGTGTGTGTGTGTGTGTGTGTGTGTGTGTGTGTGTGTGTGTCTATGTGTGTATGTGTATGTGTGTGTGTTGTCTGAGGCATACGGGAAAGCGATTTAATGTGAACCTTCAGGCGACGGAGTCTAAAAGATGATGAGAAAGCATCTCACACCAATATCACTGGATTGGAGAAGTGCTGTTTTTCATTAGGGCAGGGGAACCCCCCCCCCCCCCCCCCCATTCTGATCCATTACAGAAAAGCACCTCTGCTTTAAACACTGGGACATTTGTGTTGTATAAACTGAGAGAGATTATTGTGAGATTATGTTCCTGGGGTGTTTATCCTTGCAAATGGGATCAGCTTCTGATGAATGTGACAGCTGAACAATATTTGCTGAGGGTTTGGATGTTATGCCTCTTCCTGCCTCTGTCTTTACAGGATTACAGCCACGACGAGACATCACACAGGGCAACTTGCTTTTCCCCGGCTGGAATCGCCTGAAGACGCGCGGCACAAATCACTTTTGCATGTAAATGTAAGTGTTCGCTTTAACCTCACCGAATGTGCCGGGTGTTTACTGTCAGGTCGAATCAGGTAAACTGTCAGTCACAGAAACGGATTTTAAACATTTTTGCTCCGACGGTAAATCTCCTCATTTTGGCATCTCAGAAAGTCCTGGTAAACTACGACAAATGAACAGTTTCCGTAAATTCAGTTTGACCCGGGTCTGTGTTTGTGTGTTGTCTTCCTCGGCTTCTATCAACCTCTTTCACCCTTTCCTCTGTCCCCCCCACTCCCCCCCACCCTCAACATGTCTGTCACATCTCAGACTTTTCTTCATCTTCTATCTACCAGGCCTCTAACGTCAGGTGGTGGGGCTGAAATAGAAGAGTATGAAATATGAAACGCGGTTACATAAGGTGGATTCAGTCGGCTGCGGATAGATGAGCTGAGTTAAACATCTGTGTACGAGGAAACACGCACGCACACACACGCACACACACACACACACACACACACACACAAACGTACGTGCAGCCTACACAACAGCATACACCAACCCTGCTGGCAGCGATTCAAGTCCTGCAGCTATCTTCTGGCACATCAACAACCCGCCATTCTTTCTGGAATGTTGGAAATAAACCTCAATATGAAACAAGCAGCATGGTTCAAATTATTCAACTATTTCACTCGGCACTTCTCTCGCGTTGCTATTTTTGACTCATCGATCGAAGCTCAATAAGATTTACAATGTGAAAAAAAAAAATTGCAATCTCTCATTTTCAGATTCTCATGCAGACCCTTAATTCAGCCGTTGCCCCTCTGGCAGCAGTTACGGCTCTGAGTCGTCTCGGTAAACTTTCTGTCTCCTCGGTCCTTATTATAGAACATAAGCCCCGCAGACTCCGGGCTGGTTTTAAACGATCTAAGCTCTAAAGTGCACGCAGCGAGTGTATTTAGGTTGTGTCCAAATCCACTTTTGTCGGTTTAGCGGTGGGAAGAAGTGTCAGGAACATGGTTAAAAAAAGGTTTGTACTTAATTAATCATGAGTTCCTCTTTAAAATCCAGGTACTCTGGCACCTTGGCGTACTGCTGTCATGGTGGCGGATTCGCCTGGTAGAGCGAAGTGACGCCTGCAGAGGAAACGCACCTTTTTAAATACCAATGTGTCCAGTTTGGTGAAATAATAAGTCACCTTACGCGTGTTTCTATTTTTGTAATATGTTAATATACCAGTAAAGTGTTGCATCATTAACTCAGTGCATTTGATAAACAACTACAGTGCGGTACTGTTTTGTTGTGAGCCTGTCGTGTGTTAATGCTCCTGAGACTTATAAAGAATTGTTCCTTGTCGTTAGTGAGTCCTCATACTGTCACTTTTTATTGTTTGTGTGCAGAACTTCTTATGAACAGTCTGTAATGCAGATTTAGGTTAATAAAGTTTCTCTTCATTCTACCTGGTTTATCTGCAATGAAGATTTTATTCGATATTGTTCATTAAATACAAATAAATTCGATTTTAGAACTTTAGAATGTCTGGAGTAAAGCAACAAAAACACGTGCTTTTACTTAATAGCCTAATTGGAAAAGAGAAAGTGATTCTATGAATGTTGTTGCAATGACGCTGATAAGCACCTGCAACACCTGTAAATGTCTATGTCAGTCACATGTGATCTGATGGACCAACTATGAACAAGTGTGAAGCTGATAAGATGAATGTTTTGAGGAATATTCTTTCCACATCCGGACTAATATCTGTGGAATTAGTATAGTTGTGGGAACTGGAAGGAAGAACTGGTCTGAAACTAGCAAAGACTCTGGTGTTGTGCTTGGAGCCGGTTATCTGCTGTTATATAATGTCTCACTGTTATCAGCAGCATGTCTTCTATGACTTTACTCTGTATGTGGTCAGAGTTTGATTTCGTTCTTCTATCCCAGTAAAGAACTTGTGTATATTTACGTCTCTTTAAATGTTTTTTCTCCTGAATTAATTCGATCCCTTTACACTGCTCACAGAAATTCTGCTTCCCTCTCTCAGACTGGACCGTGACCCAGATCTACCTTCTGTTTCCTGGATCTAAATATAACCCGAAGACTGGTGGAGCTTGGCCGGGCCCGACACGGGAGAAAGTGCTGACTGAGACACTGCTAATGGAAACGGTCCGTGTCCTTACAACGTAAGAGAAGACACTTACCAGGTGTTTAATTCTGCTGCAGTTTAAAGAATCCAGCTGCTTGGGCATATGAATTAGTGAAGACAACACTCCCCTGGGACCCCTTCTCTTTTAACTCTGTATTTAGAAGTGGGAAAACAAATTTTTGCTGCAAGTACGTCTTTCATTTCAACTCCAAAGTTTTAAATGCAGGACTTTCTATTGAATATCTATATCGAAATGTCGCTAATTAACACTCATGTTCAGAATTTGAGTCCTTCTTTTTAATCATTTTGAGCAGCTGGTAGAAAAAAGGAAGTGAGCAGGTTGACTGACATGCGGAGGTGAGGTAGAATAAATTAAAATGTTAAAACAAAAACATACACTGAGCTACAGAACGTGTGTGTGAATATTAAATGCTAAGAATAAGTACACTACTACACAGTGTGTGTCTCAGACGCAAACAAACGGTCTCAACAGACAAACCAGCGCTCCACACTGGTTCTGTTTCCCTCCATGTTAAACACATGGTCTCACACACAGACTCTCTACGTTCATACTCACAGCTTAAATAATGGGAACACTTCTCGGTCCCAGTGCAGCATGGCTGTCAGGGACGCTGTGCGAAAAAACATCAAAGCCTCCGCAGCCCCATTTTTCTTTTTACACCTCATCAATTCTGCTCTAAATTTCTCTTTTCTCTCTTTCTCTCGCTGTGGTTTTTAATTCGCCGTCTGCTTAGCCTCTGTGACAAAGATTACTAGACCTGAATTTTTATTCTTACCGCTCTCACAGTACGAGTATTGGGACGTGCACGGGGGGGCGATGGAATACAGGATTCAATCAGTATATGATTATTTTCAGTATTAACTCTTCAATAATCAATATATGTCAAAACTGTCTTGAATCTTAAAATATTTAAATGGATTTTCTCTAATTTTGCTCATTCATTTGGTACCAACTGCAAAACCTAAGAGTTCAGTTACCTTGGAGACAAAAATACTAATGGGCTTATAATTATATATTGAGGTGCTCATTTCAAACTGCTCCATGGTTCAGTGGACTCACTGCAACGTTTTACCATTGTCCCTCATGAACATGCTAATGGGAACGAGCCGATTCCACTTCCTCACAGTGAACAGGTCGGTAACAGTTCCATTGTGTGACTGTGTGTTTCTGCAGTGCATGCTCGGATGTGTGTGTGTGTGTGTGTGAAGCCAAAGCTTACCTTCAATATTAAAACAACAAATTCAAATTGACTTTAATACTTTTTTGTTTTGTTCTGCATCTAATTTCCTTTTAAGAAATAAAGGTAGAACAGTTCTTCAGCGGCTCCATTAAAAATCCTGTGTGTGTGATAGGACTGTATTACACTTATTATTCAGCTCGACATTGTTTTTTATTCTTATGCCAAAGAAGGGAGGTCTCCACCAGTCAGTCACTTCCTCTGTCTGTCCAATAAGGCTCCACAACAAGACATGTTCAGCCTGGTGCTGAACCTAATGATCCCCAGAAGAGCAACATTGATCTAATTGGCCTCTCACTCTGTTTCCTCTTGTACAGCATTTGTTTGGCAGATTTCTTGGTATTTACCAAACTTGTTCACTCTCCTTGTCATTTGAAATCGCTGAGAAAAAAATCTGTTTACATATCTGAGCTTTGTTCCATAACTAGAACCGAACCCCAGGACTTACATCACATTTTTTGGGGGACGTATGAACCCTCGCCTCTCGTTTTCATACCAAAGATATGAACTAAATGTCACTAAAGAAATCTGTTATTGTTATTGTCAGGACCTTTGTGGTCTCATGGGAATTAACCTTTGTAGTTCATCAAGCATCGTTCTCAGTCAAAAATGAGTCAGACCTCCTGAAAAGAAAACCTTTCACATGAAATCCTTACATGTTCTTGTTTAACACATTATCGGAAGCATATAATACATGAATCAGTTTCCCCTGGATCCCGTCTGCCTTTCTCTGCTGCTTCTATTCAAAAGGTTTTGTTCACCCATGGCGACACGGATGGCTCCGCACATACCAGTGAGCCCATTAACTTTGTTTTTCTTGCCTTTCTTTGATGCCCTCCTCTCGCAGCCTTCGCGGAAACTAGCCTTCAATCTGACTTCAATCCCCTCTGCACTTCAAGCTTCCTCTTTGCTCCCTCTTGATCCTCCTTCTCACCGTACGAAGCCGTGTCCTATCCAAACAAGCTCCTAATGAGGCCAAACCTCCATTTTCACGCAGAGACGCGCGGACGTGCAGACACACACACGCACGCTCACGTCCCATCGGTGCTCAGGTTTGTGCTCACACCCTCGTGGCTCGGGCGCAAAATATCCTCCCCATCTGTCAGTGTTTCACAAATCTCACTCTCCTGCTCTCTCTCTCTCTCTCCGTCTTCCTCTGTCTCGTGCTCCCTCTGTTCCACCCATCTCTCTGCAGAGACCAGCCTGAATGTGCCCGTGGGTCTGGGGCCTCTGGAAAGCAGGACACCGACACAGATCACAAGAAGACGTGACACAGATATGGAATGAACATCATGAGGACCCCTGCCCTGCGCGTACCCTTGTTTTAATTCCTCTCTCCACGGTATTTGCAGCAGTCTGCTCTCCTCTGGCCTGGGAGCAGCAGATGTTATGGAGTTAAGCTGTAATCGTTCTGCTTTAGCTGTAGGCGACAGCTGTGCTTATACATTCTAAAACAGCAGCATCCCCTTCACTGTGCCACCTCCCTTCCTGCGGGAAGATTGATAGTTATTGGACCAAACTTATATCCCTGGAAAAAATCCACTTTCCGCTCCAGTGCACTCTCGACTTTAATGCCGTTCATTTGATCTTTTTTCTTTTCTGTTCAGTCACTTTCTGTTTTATCTATTAAAATCATTTTTTTCCATCTCTTCTTGGTTCGATGCCATCCATCCGACTTCATGCAAAGCCTGTGCCGCTATTTCAGTCTTTTGCCTCAGTGTCTCGTCCTCATCTGGAGTTCTGTCTGTGTTTCTTAATTGGTCTGTCCATAATGCACAGCACCTCTTCATAGACGGGCTCCGTGCCTCTCCAGCTCCCCCACACACCAAGGTGAATTGATTGATTTATCCCGGATACCACGGTGACACAGTTAATGAACACGCTCAGTCGAATGAACTTATGGACAATATTCATGTCATGTGTCTGAGTCTGAGAGACTGAGACAGACAGAAGATCTGCAGTGGAGTGAGACGCACTAAAAATAATGCAGCACTTTTTGTGTGTGTGTGTGTGTGGGGGGGGGTGTTCAGTCTGTTCTATAATAGAAACCAGCACAGTGAACGTCTCTATCCCGAGAAAACTTCAGCACATTTAATATTTTACAATGATGATGCTCTTACACGAAGCACTTAGCAATTAGCCCCACACTAGACCGAGCTTCCACTCAAGCACCACTGGTTGAGTAGGAAACCAAAGGTGCAAATCAATTAAAGTAACATGTAGGTCATCATCAAAAGTATCAGCATCATGGTTTCTACAGAGGAACAATGACATTGACCTGTTATTGCACCACTGAGTGTGAAGTGTTTTCCTCGTCATCTCCCTTGTGATCGAATGACCTCGCAGTTCACTCAGGACAGGGTCAGACTTTCTCACAACATACCAAGAAAACACATTTTCACCTCTATCTCCTTTAAAATCTATTCAATATCCTGCACATATTAAACCGAAACTTCAAACCTTGAATTCCAGCTTGCATATTTGCACCCGCAGAATAATTTCTATATCGTTATACATATTATTATCCTTTACGTTTTAAAATGTTAAAATGTATAAGTGCATCAGTTTGAAAAATTGATTTGACTGAACGGTGCTATACAAATAAAGTTTGATTTATTCATTGAAACGTGTGTGTCTGTGGACTGAGCTGCTCTCAGGCCACGGACACGTGCGCTTCACGTTCGGATATCCGTGGCTCGTTTAGAAATAAACCGATGCTCACAGTCAGAAAAGAAGCTTATCGTGTAGTGAGACCATTTCATAATTAAAACATAATATGAATAATCTCCTCAGAACGTGTTTAATTAATGCAATGTAACTGGTGTGTTGACGCCAAGCGATGCTTACGTCATCCGGTAAATATGTTTATAAAAACAAGCAGGAGTACGCAAATCTGCTAATCCATCCAAACGACATCATCGAGTCATCTAAGAGTAATAGTGCTGATGTGTTTGCCCGAGGGCGCCGGCGTTAAAGTGACTTCGGAGGAAAGAGAAACAACCTGTGACGCAAAGGAGCTTCTTCAGTTAGAAATGCAGAGTGGAAGGAGACGGCAGCGCGTGAATCAGCGGGTTTATAAACAATAAGCTGTCGGGATGATAAGATATGCCTTAAAAGTAAAAAAGGGGTAAGGCTGACGCAAATGGGCCAAAACTCACACGCCCGCACACACACACATACACACACATACACACACACACACACACACAAACACACACATCCTGGGAAGTGATGAGACAGCTCAACTCTTGAATTGAAGCTGCCCATCTTTGGTCAGCCCATAAAATTCCTCTCAGAATCACAGGTCTGTACCGTAAAATTCCCAGTGATAAAGGGAATATATGACAAGCTCCTTCCTCTCTGCGGCAACCCTAGCTCGCTGTCTCTTCTCTCTCTCTCTCTCTCTCTCTCTCTCTCTCTCTCTTCTCTCTCTCTCTCTCCCCCTCTCCCCCTCTCCCTCTCTCTCTCTCTGGGAGATTTGCCGTGGATGGCCCATCCTCTTTGATGTGAGCCGAGCGGGGGCTTAACTCTGCTCCGGCCTGGCTGACTGACTCCAATTCCAGAAGGTATTACCATGCTAACTCTTAAAGGTAAGCCTGTGCTCCGCCACCTCTGGTCCACAGGGGGCTCCCGGGTTAATGTCCAGGGACGCGTTGGCATGTCCGGGCTGTGGTGGGCGGGTAAACAAGGCCCGGCTGAGGTGGAGTTAGATAATGAAGTGGCAGAGTTTGAGTGTGTGGTGCGGTGCAGTGTGTGTGTTGCCAGTTCTAGTCGAGCACTGTCTTTACCTTCACTGAAGTGTCGTTTATAAAACAGTCCAAACGACTGGCAGCAGTGGAGGTGAATGAAGAAGTGGATTATATGTTATTATCCTCTTCACTGCCGACATCTCATGATGATTAAGGAGGAATTAAGTAGCACCATCTCCCACTCCGCCATTTCAACAACACAATTCTTTATCCAACCCACATCCTGCCTCACCGTGGAAACATATGTAATCTATCCAGCACAAACGCCGATGACATGCACATGACACAATTACTGATCCAGACAGAATGTGTCATGCTTAGCAGAAGCATCAACTCCCACACGAGGTGCAGCCAGCAGCTCCACAGGCACGTGTGACTTCTTGAGAAACCTCTTCCGTGAACGTGTCTGGTGGAATGTTTGTGAGATGACATTGGGTGAAGATGTTGCCGTGTTGATGTGTTTTGGGCGAACGGAGCGTGAGAGGTCCCGCAGACGAGCACAGGAGACAGATGGGGAGAGACGGGGCAGGTAGGAGCGGGCGGAGGGACACCGGGGCGAAGACACATCCTGAGAGGTGGGCAGGACACATGGCGCTCTGTGTTAGTGTCACATTTCACATGACTCAGCATGATTACACGTATGGTGTTATTTGGTCATGGTTCATCTAAATCAGATTTTTTCCACTCAACTGTGTTTCACAAGGGTGAAGGAAAATGCTTGAACTGGGTTTAAGATTAAGATTAAGATACATTTATTTATCCCACACACATGCAAGGGGAAATTCAACCTCTGCTTTTAACCCATCTGGTGCAGGACACACAGAGCAGTGGGCAGCCGTGTATGGCGCCCGGGGAGCAGATGTTGGGGGAGTAAGGGTGCCTTGCTCAGGGGCACTAGACAGGGTAGGGAGAATCCTCTTGGATTTTTTGGACAGATCAATCCAGGTTCGTCTTTTAGTTTTTTCTCCGTGGAGTCGAACCAGAGACGAACCAGAGACCTTTTCTGCCCATAGTCCAAGTTTCTGACACTACTAATCCACCGCCTCTCCTAAAGTCCAGCGCCCAAATACATTAAGTATAAAAGGGCGATTTTCAAGAATAGCACAAATCAAGTCCATATTTTTAAAGAAAGTTTGTATAAGTTTAGCAGGAACTTTGATTATAAGTTAAATATTAATGTTGAATCTATCCTTAAACTTATCCTTTCAACCCAGACAGGTCGCCAGCGCATTGCAGCGTCGACATAAGCCGTTCTCAGACACAAACTCAGACAGAAAATGTTCCAGACAGTTTGGTACCGACTTTGCCTTTCACATATGTAGAACACAGCAGGAGATTATCTGGGTCACACGCCTTCACAACAACAGGGAAATCTCCATAGCGTTCACGCGACAGGTGGCGTCTGTGTCGAGCAGGAGGTGAAACATGAAACATAATGTTTAAGCTCCGGTGCAGAAATCACACCGGCCCCCTTGCGTCTGACCCTTGATGACATCTTCATATGTGTCATTAACATCTTTTCCATCCTGAGATATTTGTATTCTTGTTGTGTCTGGGGAGAATTCTCACCGGGGATCACTAGGAAATTCTCTGGAGCTTTCACTAGGGAGATGTCAGGGAAAAACCCTACAGAAAGAGAGAGAGTCTGCAATTAACCAAACTCCAATCTACATGTGTAGCACTTGCAAACAGTGGGATTTGAACCAGGATTCATGTGCTAAACAAAGCCCTGCACTTTATTTAGTCTCAGATGAACGATAAAGTACGATGTGGATGAACTAAACTGGACTTTGCAACACGACAGCAGTTCCTGGGAGTTGTCCATACAAATTAGCTTTTGCAAGTTTCGAGTCAATAAATGTGAGCTACGCTGATTCCGCTCGATACGAACCTAAAGCTTCCCTGGGTGACACGTGCTCAGATCAATGGCCACCAGCGGATTCTGAGGTTCGGCCAAAGTCTCATTTTGAGTGAATTATCCTGGCAAATATATATATATATATATATATATATGGAATATGATTCTCTGAGCAATTATGTTTTCAAAAAGAAATAAGTTAAATGTTCATGTATCAGTGACCACCAGCCCCTCCGACTCCTTCAGCACGGATTTATTGTCAGTCAGTGTGAAGATGAATCATAACCTGTCTATACAATACAGACAAATGTGCTCAAGTGGGTTTGCTCTAAATCGTGAGCAGTGCAGCACAAATCTGTCCTGGGGACGGATGATTTGTTCTGAGAGTTGTCGCCTGGCGTCGTCTTAGTCACATTTATTCAGACAGACGGAAGAAAGACAGAGAGAGAGGAGGGGAGGGGGGTGGCATTAGATAAATATGATAAATAGTTAGGTGGGTGGGTCAGTAGGTTGCCGGGAGAAAGACAAAGATGCACATTAATGATGTTTGTTTCCATTTCAAATGTCGGCTGATTCAGCCCCAGTTTGACATTTATTGTGGCATTTGGTTTTGTTCAATAATAAGTGTTTGTGCCTGAGCAGGTGCTGAACGTCTGTCAGCTGAATATAGCGGCCTGCTCTCTGTGTCGCTGCATACTGCTCTCTGCTGTTACAAGACCGATGGCGGCGGTATTGATCACGCCGGCTGAGAAATCGACGTAAAACATGTTTGACATCATCCTCTCCTCCGTCCTTCTCCATCTCTTTCACGCCTTGCCCTCCGTCCTTTCCATCACTCCACAGCTCAGGCCGTTTTCCTTCACCTGCAGGTCTCCACCATCCTTTTACGATTCGCTCTCTCACCTCTCAGCTCCTCCTGATCACTCTCGCTGCCATCGCTCTCCAGCCCATCTATTCTGCAGCATCCTCCCCGCCCTCTTGTGTCTAGACTTTCTCTTCAGCTCACGCCTTGCTCCACTTGTTCTTGTGGCTCACACCTGTGTTTTTCTCCTACATCCCTTTCCTCAGAATACAGCATTTTCAAACTCAAATGATCTCAGTCCTCTTGGTTCCACACCCGTCAATACCAGCACAGATGAAAACACTTTTCACTTTTCACTTGACCACTCGCATGTCTCCTACTCATGGAAGCAGTTGAATCATTGTAAAATGCTGAATTTAACTGCAGCAAAGACAAAAGGATCAGTAACGCTTGTAATTGATAATGCATGTTGTGTTTTTACACTGGTCGCCAAAACTGATACTGGGTGTTTGGAGGGTCATGTGACAATAGACGAATCAGCGAGGGCTAATATTGTGACTGAAAAGACCCAATCAGCAAGAAACTTGTTAGAGTCTACATAATCGTTTCCAAACTTCCCTGTTTTAGCGTTTCTAAAACTCTGGAGCAGTTTGGACGCCAGGTGTGTCCATAACAGAGTTGATGGGTTTTCAAACTAAAATGCAGTAGTATGGATGTAGCCATATTATTCCTGAAGTCATCACTCTTTCCTGAGCCCTCGTCCTCCTTCACCAGTTCTTCGCCTGTCATCAAATTTCTGCCTCCTCCCTTGCTCCTGATTTCTGCAGTTTTCCTTCAACTGCTCTTTCTGTCACTCTCTTAAGCTTTGTGCCTCATCTTCCTTTCTTCCTTTCCCTCCTTCCCACAGCGAGTGGTTGTGCTGGCACAGCTGGTGCAGTCGGGCCGGCCGCCCATCTTCATGACGACGGTGCTGCCGTGAAGCTGCCAAATCCTCATTGAGGCAGTAGCACTGTAGTAATCATAACAACAACCTCTTTGGGCCTCACTGTATTATTACATCTGGTGTTGGGCTTATCTTCCAGGTCATATTAAATAACAGGTACGAGCAAAGGTGAAAAGCGCTGTTCCTGCCTTCCTCTCTCATCCTGCGCCTCATTCTTCTCGCCGTGTTTCCCACATCCTCGAGCTGTTGCAGCGTTTACTTCACGCCGCTTCTTCATGCACCTTTCATCGACTCACAGCCGCCGAAACACATGAATGTCTCCCGTTGTGTGGGAGAGCCCACTTCAACTTGGGAGTCAGTGGTGCACATCTGTTAAGTTGCACATCTGGGGCGGGGAACAAAAAATAAACAAAAAATGCTCTGAAAGGTTGGGTTCACATCGGTCCAGAGCCTGGGTCACACGGAGGTCACGCGCCAGGCTGGGGGGGGGGGGGGGGGGGGGCTGAGTCATGGGGCGGAAAACACCTGAGGTAAGCGCTTCCCTGGAATCGGTAATTGAATTGCACAAAGATGACGTTAGCACAACTCAGTTAGGAGCTTCGCGAGCGGTGCTAAACTCACCATTAGTCAAGCTGTCGGGAGTTCTTCTTTTCTTCCTCTTCTCCTGCACTCGTGTGCGTCGTCGCTTTCAGGTCGTGTTGACGGCTTCGGGAGATTAATGCACCATCGGTCGAAGGGGAAGAGGGAGTTCGGCGGGAGCGCTGTGGATGTCCTCACCCTTCCTCCTTCTCACCGCTGTGATAGTCGAGTGTCGCAGTAATCATCCTCTAACAGACCCTAACCCCTCCACATTAACTGTGCTGACACCATCCCACACAGATGCTGCTGGAACGAGTCCCCCATAAACACCACTCACACGGGACAGCGGTGCATCCATAAAGCAGCTTTATCAACAGGGCCCACGCCCGTCCTGACACTTTTATTTAAAGCTCACTATATTTAATTTTCTCTCACTAAGCACGTACTGTAGCCGGGTGACCGGAATGGTTCATTCTCATGATATCGATCTGTAATGATCTCTGTAATGTCAACAAGCCATTAAGTAGATGTTTCCTTCTTTGCCACAATCCAAATATTTGAGTGATAACTGACACAAAATCAAACCTCACCACATCAAAGGAAAACTCACTATGGATGATTAGTGGCTGCACCTTTGGCTCATCATGCAAAAATCCTGAATTCTAATTTGCTGAACATGGTGCAGAGAGTATCAGGATCGGTTTGGTGGTTGAAATGTTTCCCTTTCATTCGTTGAAGGTTCCGTTGGCTTTGTTCCCAACATATTTCTCCGATATACGATGTGCTATTCACTGTATAGTATTTAATTCATTGTATTCGTTTTAAAAGCCAGCTTCAAAAACAGCCGTCCCTGACTGAATTCAATATGGCAAGGACAAAAACAGCTAAAAACTAAAATATGTAAAATCCATCTGATGTCCTCTGACTCACTCATTCTGGAGAGAGCCTCATTGATGCTGAAATATATACATAATATATAAATATACATGTTTTCCAGCTCTGTAAAACTTTGTGTTTGATGACTTTTTTTAGTTGTGCTCCAAAAAACATCGACACCAAATCCAATAAAAGGACACACATGAGATTTATCTGTACAGTGTCCCCAGCTGAGCATCGGATTGTTATGTAAGCTTAAGTGTGACTGACACACACACACGACACAACACACACTAACGCACAAGTGAGCACACACCGTCCACACCGTGGCCAAACGCACACACAAGTGCCTCTGTGTTATAATGTGACTCAAACTGAACACACAAACAAGCTGTGGCAGCAGACAAACAACACTTCCCCACACTTCCCTCATCTCCTGTTCTCTCACATCACTCCATCCTGACTTCCTGTCGTGACTCTGATGCGCGCATCAAACGCTGACTTGAACCAAAAAGAAGCGTCTTCTAATTTCAGCCATTTCATGCGTCAGTGTCTTTGTGTGGTGAGCCGCTGCACCTTTGCGTGGGCACGGACTTGTGATGTCCTTTTTTGGCTTGTTCCTATTTGTTCAGTGGGTAATTTAGGAATGTGGCCGGGACTTGGATTTAGCATCGATAAAAATAAATCAGGATGAACTTTATTAAACCCGTGTTCTGCTGTGCAACGCAGATCCCATTAAAGCACACGAGGATGTAAACAACAGAAGGGATTGGACCGCAAGAAAGCTACATAATATGCTGATAATTGTGTTCATCTATTTATTTGAAGAAATCTTTAAAAATGGGTTCTCTGAAACAAATGCGATGCCTTTAATTTGCTTTAATGACCTATTCAAGTAAAACAAAGACGGCAATTGGTCGATTAGATTATTCAGCAACTATTTTTAGGAGCTCTCAATTTATTGTTTTAGTGTTTTTTTCTCAAAGCTAAATATTCTGTGATTTCAGCATCTCAACATTAAGCATTCAACTCATTTTCTGTCAACTGTCATCTCTGACAATAAACTGAATACATTTGGGTTTGCTCTCTTGATCATTCAAAACAAGACTCGGGGGAAACTATAAAAGTAATTTAGAGATATTAAGATAAAACCATTAGTCAGTTAATCAAGAAAATAAGAGGCAGATTAATAGATGATGGAAATAATTATTTGCAATGCTACAACAAAAACAAAACAAACAAAATAACTACCAAGCCTTTTATAGCCTTCATGTACTGATTGATTAATCAGTTAATTGATTAATTGACTGATTATTTCTGGAAACATTGTTTGCATTTTGCTCTCAGGTAAAATATTTGCAATAAAACTACATTGACCTTTAATTTATGTGCCGGCTACAGAAACATGTGTCCACTCGTTATAATCTTTAAAGAATGAAACTGTTCCACGCAGATGAATCCGGTGTCACCTGGTCGCTCAGCGGGCGCAGGAGAACAGCTGAGGTGGTCGTATGTTTGCTCCTCTTGTATTAAGAGAGTATCGTTTTAATAGAGCTGTAACTGTAAGCACCAGTCGGAGGCAGATGGGCTCGTTAATGCAGTGATGTTGTTATGTAAGACCTGCTACTGCTGCCGCTCCTGTCTGTCTGTACTGCAGTACAGAGAGAGAGAGAGAGAGGGAGAGAGGCCTGTGTGTGAGTCCGTGTGTGTTTTTTTCAGGTGTCTGTTTGAGCGATTATGTGTGTGCATATGTGCAGTGTTTTGTTGCGTGTGCGTGCGTGTATGAGACAGATGGGGATTGATGTGGTAAATCAAGGGGAATTGACTTGTTGTCGTGGGTTTGATGAACTTTTCTCTCCCACTTTATCCCATCTCCTTCAAATCCCCACACGCTGGGTTACGGCCAATTCAGCCTCTAAACACTTTAATACAGAGGTAGCGGGAAATAAAAGAGGAAGAGAGGCGGAGGCGAGGAGATGAGCCTCACAAGCCATGGGAGCAAATCAAATAAATAATCATAAGACAGTTTCCGAACATGCATATGAACACACCAATACATCGCTGGATACTCAAGCGCTCCATCTGAGATTTGTTGCAGGGAGTAGACAAAACAACATGAATAATGAATGGAAAATGCCTTTTAACTATGTAGCTACTAAAGTACAAACACTGCTTCAGTATGAATGGATTACGTGAGCTTGAACTTCAGTCAGCAGCGTTCATTAAGATGTCTGGGAATTCAAATGAGCATGCTTTTAATGCAAAAATGAGACTAGGCAAGCTTAACAGCAGTAGATCCAAATATAACTTTGCTAGATTTTGTATACTGTTTATTAGTGGAAACTGTCAAAGGAAAGCATCAGGCAAGTGGAGAGACCAAAACGTCCTGAAAAATTAATGAAGTCCACAAAATGTATGTGAGCTGTGTTTATATAGATATCACAATAACAAAAATTGAGTTAAAGTAAAACAAGAATTTGCTTTTCTAATTAAAATATTGTGTCCATGATTTACATACACTGGGAATGAGCCATCCACCCCGACCTGCTGATAAGGTGCTGCACTGATATAACAACAATAGACAACAACTCACCATTCACATGGTTGATTTCTTTGTGTCAGGAATCATCTTCCTGGTTATGGATTCCTAAACTCAACTCCTCCTCTTAAAAAGCTCCATCGCCCAACGTGGGGCTCGAACCCACGACCCTGAGATTAAGAGTCTCATGCTCTGCCGAACTGAGCTAGCCGGGCTTCTTATGTCAATCATAAAACCTAATCTTACAAGACACGTGTTTCATGACAAGTAAAAAGCTTTAGTATAAAGACATCTTAGGTCTGAGGAGATGATCAGATCTCAGAGACAGTTTTGTAGTTAACATCTTTGACCACATGTTCCGTGAACCATGTCACATAACTCTTTCTCCTCAAGATCAAGTAAATTCATATCATGTTTTGGAAAGAGATCCAATTCATTGCAGTTACCGCTCTTTGCTTATCTATAGCATCAAAACCAAAACAGAAGGACTGATCAGCTACTGTTGTATTTGATGGGTCTGAATAAAACCTGTGGAATTAACTGTATATGCTCAGATGTTTCCTCACATCAGGAATCATGTTAAGCTTGAGGAGAACTAATACTTGGATGAACACTCCTGTGCTTAATTGATCCTCTTAAAAGTTCCATCGCCCAACGTGGAGCTCGAACCCACGACCCTGAGATTAAGAGTCTCATGCTCTACCGAACTGAGCTAGCCGGGCTTCTTCCCCCAAAAGATCAACTCTAGTCTAGACACAAACAGGTCTGAGGAGATGATCAGATCTCAGAGCCACTTTTGTCCTAAACTTCTTTGACCACATGTTCTGACAAAACTCGAACCCAGTAGCAATATAGATACCATTCAGAAATACAAAACAATTATCATGACAGCAATTCATTATTTTCTTTCAGCAGTAAATGAAAGTAACATCAACATCCTTCTGGGTGATCTCTTCCAGCTATATATTTGTCGAGGTTGCGGTCGTGGTGAAGGAAACTCAAGTACCCCGTCAAGAAAAGAAACATGAATGTGAGATGTGGAGACACGCGCTTAGTGTTCACCAGACCAATGTCAAGCATCATTACAGCTGGAAACACAAAGCTAAACGAGATGAGATGCAAAAAAAAACATGCCTGGATAAAGTCAATGCGGAGTTAATGTGCTCAGCAAGCAGCTTCCACAAGACCACACACTGACAGAGGCCGTGTCACACAGGCAAGTCTAGTGGTGAGCTGAAGCCCAAAACCTCATTCAGAGGGATAGTTTGTGATGAAGCTGCAGGAACTAGAAAAAGTCCAATTGTGCACCGTTTGCTAAACACTGTGTTTTCTTACTCTCCAAGAACAAAAGGCCGCTCCGACATCTGAATATTCTGATGAGCGCACAAACATCCTTCAGGCATTTGGCGAGAGGTTTGCGGACACGGAAAAGTGAACAAACGGAAATTAACATATTTTTTAAGCCGTTTAATGTGGAACCTGCTGATGTGCCTGACAATTTACAGTCGGAAATCACTGAGGTGCAGAACAATGACGAGTTCAAAGCTGTGTGTACATCCTGAGGATTTTCACATTCGGAGGAGACCTGCACTGAAGCTTGTCTTTTGGACAACCTGCTGCTATGTTCTCTTCCAACGCTGAGTCCTGCGACAGAGACTTGAGACAGACTGAGCCAAACCTGGGAAAGCAGCCTGGCAGAAAGAGAAGCACTTTCAAGCCGTCGTATTAGAGGGATCAGAGTGATATACTGCGTGTTTTCAGAAGTATAGTCGGCCTGTAGTTCTCGAAGGATGTTGTAAAAACTAAAATTGCCCTTGATAGGAAAGAGGTGCCCTGCCGCTGGTCGAGGCAGTGAACATACAGCAACACTGGATGGAATATATTCAGGGGAAACATAGTTGTTGAATGAGGGAAACACGTTTATGAACAGAAATGATGTCTCAGGGTGGTTGGGTGATGGGTTAAGTGACACATGCTCTTTGGTTAAGGTTGAATGGGAGTTGTTTTTGGTTTAATTTACAAAAAAGAACATTGCATCTTAAGTAAATGTAAACTTTTCCCCTGCACCAAACCAGATCCCTGTATTTCTCCAACCTCAACCAAGTTCTGTGAGAGTCTAAAAAGTTAAATACGACTGCAGTCACTTCAATGTTGTACAGCAAGATCGGCTGTTTAACCACAAAACAAACATGTTCTCCATGATTAACTGTTAATTCTCTGGACTGTAAATTTATTTCTCGCAACAACATAAATGTTCAAAAACTTTTGGATTTGCTCCTTGTTTCTGATAGAGTACATTATGTGTTGACCTTCCACGCAGCCTTAGGGCACAGTCACACATACGCGAATGTTCACATCCAAAGTCCATCCGAAGCCCAGCTGTAGACCTGTTTAATTCCCCACGTCGCTCTGACAGATTTGTAGTGAACGAAAAGGGAAAGGTCTCCTGAAACGTTCTCGTGTCTCCATGCCCTTCGTGTGTGTGCCTGTCACTCGGAATCTGCTGCACAAGAGAGTGACCTTCATGTTGCTGCATGTGCATCAACTGCCAAAGATTGACTTGATTCTGAAAGGAGGGCTGTGTTGTCTAAACACAAATTACTGATACGTTATTGTGATTCGCCAAATGCATCTTATAACAACATTTCCTCAATAAATTTAGAGAAAATAAAATCCACTTGGTTGTATTGCTTACAAATACGTTTTTGCTGCAGTGGTTTAGTTACTCAGTTTTCTAAGAGACTCGGCTGCATTCAGAATTTATCTGACAAAGTCATCTACAGCACTGTGCAGCTTGCACCTGCCAACACAGAATGTGCCAACGCGGCACCTTGCCGGATCACTTTGTGTCGCAATCTGGTAAAAGTCGCCAGGTTGAGCGTCCAGAATGATCAACGTTCCACTGCTCACATCCCATCCTTGTTTTAGGACATGCTCTGTCTCATCTCTCACAAATTAGTAAAGCTTAAAACATGGATTTAAAGGAGAGAATACAGGAAGTTGGGAGATGCAACCTATGTGAAGTTTCCCACGATGACTCAAGTGTGTGTTTCTGGTATTTTGTCCACCCCCTATAGATACCAGCTGCTGGCTGAGATCCTCTCTCAGATCCCAAGTAACAACCTGCAGGGCTGAGCCAGTTTATGTAGGCCTGTTAAGATACGCTAGCCTATTTATTTATTACTTTTTTTTCTGCCTCTGCAAGTTCTGTTTCCATGGTAATATCCAGCGTATTAAATTTATTTATGTTTGCAGGGCTGTTTGTAAGCACGAGAATAAGATGAATATCAAGAGTTTGTATAGAATAAAATCTGGAATAGGAGCAGAATACAGTAAACACATGTTACGGAGAATGTGAGTGGCACATGTCAGAATACCCGGCGTGTGGATTAGTGCAAAACAAGATTTGGAAAAAGAAAGGAGGAGGGAGCGAGCAAGCGAGCGAGCGAGCGAGAGAAAGGATGGACTGAGCCGTGTGATCTGCCATGAGGAAAGCAGCAAGGCCTTACTGCTGAGAGCTGTGGACCCCAAACGCCTTATCGGAAACCAAAACAGCCATCAATTATTCAACAGGTACAGAGCGAACCAGCTACAGAGGAGAAGACATGGGAGGAGAGGAGATTTGAAGGGAGAGCGGGGATGGAGGAGATATATCCAGTGCGGGAGCTATACACAAAGGATTTGAATTTATTTTTCCCCCGCTTGTCAATGTGTTCAGAAATGTGCTGCGTGTGCATGTGTGTGTGTGTGTCTATGCTCATCGATAATGCAGCCATCTCTCTTTTTAAAGCACCTCAGCCACAGTGAACAAAAATGGGACTTTAAGGGCTTGTGTGAGAGGGTTTACGTTTGTGTGCAGGTAGATGTCAGTGGACTCGCTCCTTTCATACTGATGGTAAAAGCATCAATATGAATCTGATGTTGGTGCATTAGGTTCCCAACCGGCCAATTCCTGGGCACAGTGGAAATCAGCTCCAGTCTACTCTACTTTCAATGTCTGTATCCAACTAACCATTTAGCCTGTTAGCTTATTTTCATCTTTTTGTCTCTGTGACAAACTTTGTCCTGTCGCTGCCGTTCTGCATGTCTGCATCAACATCTGTTCCAGCTCTGAGGTTAGAGCAATTCCTGAGACACACACACACGCACGCACACATCGAACACACACATACATACACACAGCTCTAGGTGTTGCAAAGTGGACCTGCAATCAGAGGCCTCCACAGGGCCCCTGATAGGGAGTTATATGTCATCTGCTGCTGTGTGTGCAGCCGACTCTCCAGGTGACCCGCAGAGATTCATAAGCAAATTACAGCGCCATATTTACAGAAGACTTCAGCAGCGGCTTCATTGCGGCGGCAATTTGACAAGTAGCATGGGTCTAATTACAGAGAACTGAGGCATAAACCATTCACACTTTGTTCACCCCATAACCAGGAAGGAAAAAAAGGCGAGCGAGGAAAAATGAACAATGTAAAAATTGTGCTGAGTAATATCGACTTGGCTGCGGCCGGCTCTGTTAAGTTGCAGTTTAAGACCTCGAGAAAAAATTATGAAAGTGCGAAACATAAATAAGTGTGTGTGGCAAGAAAGATGGAATGAAACACAGCAGTTCCATTCTCTGCACGGCATAATCTGTAGCTGTTTGTGTATTTAGCATCAAAACGATCCCTGCTCATTAAGTCTTTCTCTTTTTCTTTTTTTTTCAGCCTTGCGTTTTTATGAGTTCACCGGTTTAGAAGCTCGGAGCTTGTGGAACATCAGTGCCTCTGATTATTTTAACGCGTTTAGACACAGTGCATGGATAACGAATGCTGCACAAGGACCAGAAAAAAAATTGTTGTGCAACTTGATGAAATAGAATTCAGCAGGCGGACCGCGGCGAGCTCAGAGGCAGCAGAAGAAAGAAGGAGTCTGTGAGTGACCTTGAGATCAGGCAGCGGGAGCGACTGCAAAGGTCATTGATATGCACAGCCATCGCACGGACGCCCACTGTGTGTGGCGGTGTGTGTGCTGATGCGTTTCATCCTGTTCTCCGCTGTGACGTGCATGAAAGATGTAATAGATTGCCGTATGAATTCAATTCCGGTCATCAAATCCCAGGGTGATTTAGTTCCCTTAATATGATACATCGACAGAATCTGCATGAAACACCATTTTCCCTAAATAGAGCCTGATCTCTGAAATCTGGCCACTGCCACAGGACGTCAGTGCTGCAAGAGGAAATTTGGATCAATCTCAGCACTCAATTACCCCCCCATTTGGTGCTCCCCGACCCGAATAACCATTTTGTCACTAATCCATATGTTATTATCATCCACTGAGGCTTTCATAGACGCCGGTAAACACACGGCCACAGAGAAAGAGCAACAACAACCTCTAATTGTTTGTTGATTTGACGACGGCCTGCAGGCGAAGCAGCGTACGTGCCAATGCAGTAGTAACAGTGAGGGCCCACTTTGAGAAAAACGACACTATACATTTTGTATTAATTTTCTCTCTATTGACGTTTCATACAATCCTTTAAAAAAGAGTTTCAAGCGTGGAGCCACACCGACCAGCAACGAGATGAATCGTGACAATGAAACATTTGATTTGGAGCAAAAGAATATTTGAAAACAGAAAAAGACAAAACTACGAGACTGTGTACGTGATTCATTTCAGAGTGAAGGAACCACACATCCCACAAACCATTGTAACGTAACGCTGAACCATTCCATTCATAGCCAAGATTTCCATGGCGAGCTTGACCAATCAGAGACGACACTATTACACCTGAGGGATGGGAGTAGTCTGGTATTTGTCCTTTTTCCTAAAATGCCGTTAATATCATTGTGGCCTCTAGATGGGGATAACATTGTTTCAACACCTTTGTTATGGTTGAGCTCCACAGTCACATCAGAGAGAGGAAGCATGTGACATTTTTCATGATGCCATCTGATGTCTGTGTACGTTTAAAAACAAACGGATGAAACGAAATCCATCCTCTGACAACTCAATTTGGGAGACGATGAATTATTTCCAGCTCATTAGCATGAATTACTTATTACTCTGAATTACGCTGGTCAACACTTCTGCATAAACACACAGTTGGTGAGAGTTTGGATTGAATGAGGACAGAGCTCTGGTTTGTTTAAGCTCAAGTCGAGCAGGAACTCTGTAACGGCGCCGGAGAGTTTCATAATCAGGCCAGACTTTATTCATATTCAGGCCCCGAGAACGCCAGGGGCCCTCGAGCGAGGTTGATGCTTCAGTCTGAATGAACAGTGACTTGCAATTTCGCCATCACACATTGATATTGATCAGTGGATTTCAGTACAGAGCTGAGTTAGTTATAGATTAGCATGGCCGGAGGTGATATCCTAGAACATTTCAGCACTTCAGAAATGGAAGAATTTTCATGGATTACAGTGGAATCGCAGAGCGGCGGCGAGAGGATGAAATCATATTCGGACGTAATGATAAGAAAAGGAGACTGTGTTCAAGATCACAACTCAAGAAGTGGTAATAATTTATCTCTTTACACATATTTCATGTCGTAATCCCCAGATAATAAACAATTAACAATTCTAATGCACAACTCAGCTGCTCTCGTCCTCTTGAAATGTGCAGTTGGGAGGATGGAGGAGGAAGGATGGAGAGACAAGAGGTAAAGGGAGGTGAAGGGAGGTGAAAGGGACCGGATCGTCAAAACTCCTTCTCTGAGACATGATAAACATATTTTGGGATTCAGTGTGACTAACACTTCCTGAGGACATCATTATCTCTGCTTGTCCATTGTGAATAAATCTGCTTTGAAATCACAGACAACAACACAGATCGTCATTATAACTTGACAGAAACTCCCTGAGACTTGTCATATTTTTAATTTGTTTCGTTTTTCTTTTTCTTTTCTATATCAAAATAACTCAATCGTCAGTTTTCTTGGTTTGGCTCAACTGCAATCAGGAAATCAGGAATAAACAAAAGATAGTTGAGTATAAAATAATTCAACATGATTTTTGGCTTTGAGATGTTTTCTTACAGAAGTGTAATGAATCTGGGCCAAATCCGATCTGAATGAGCGTGACCTATATGTCTGAGCAGCATCCTGCCTTAATTTGCTTGTTGCTATTGAAAATTCCACATCAATAATTAAAAAAATATGAATAATTAATGTTTGATCTGTTGCTTGATATATGCAGAAAGTACGGACGCAACAGTAACTCATTTCATTTGCAGCCCTTTTGATAATAACTTTATAATTTTTCAGGCTAAAATGTTTAAAATATTTGCTGGTTCCAGCTTCTGAAATGTGATGATTTGATTATAGGCCAATTATATGTCCATTAATACCCATTATAAGTGACATTTTTCTAAATATTCTTATATTTTTTAAACAAGCTGATTGATCGCTTAAATACAAGCCAGATTGACAAATCACAAACAATCATTAGTCACTCACAAGCCGGGGTGAATGCTATTAATAAACCAAAAGACCTTTCGTTTCTCCACAGCAGAAGTTCAGTTTCACAGTGTCAGTGTTTATGTGACCGTAAAAAGAAATCTGGAGATAAATAGAGACAAGTGAAAAGTTGGGAGACAGAGGCAAAGTCAAGGAAGGGAAACAAATCCAGCTTCAAACAAGCTGGAAAACAAAGCTCCGGCAGCAACCCAGAGCAGCCAGCGAGCAGCCAATCAGCCTGCCAGCTCCTCGCTCCTCTCTGACGGAGGCTGGCAGCAGGAGCTGGCCAAGCAGAGAGAGAGAGAGAGAGAGAGAGAGAAAGAGAGACGGACAAGGAGGGGAAGAGAGAGGGAGTTTTCATTACACAGAAACACTTATCCTCCTTCTCCGCTCCCCCCTCCTTTGTTTTATCCCACCACAGAGAGATAGGGGGGGGGTAAAGGTGACAGCCGTGGATAACTGTATCTCGGGCAGACCGCACAATTACTCTGAGTTTTAGTATTGCTGCTGACAGCTAGAAAAAGGTGCTGTGTGTTTGTGCGTGTGTGTGTGTGTGTGTGTGTGTGTGTGTGTGTGTGTGTGTGTGTGTGTGTGTGTGTGTGTGTGTGTGTCTACGTGGGTGGGCCCGGTGCTCTCCATCTGAAATTACAGGAAGATTAAAATTAAAGCTTGTCTCCCTCCAGCCAGCGAGTTCTCTTTGTCTCCTCCCGGCTCTGTCATCCAGTGACATCACTAATCAGCCCTCTGTCAGGCCCATTAGGTCCCCACCCGGAACGGGGGGGTGGCCCAGCTTGTGCCCCCCGATCCAGCCCATCCAAGTCAGCTAATACATAATGATGTGCACGCACGTGTGTGCACGTTGTTTCCCTCCTCCACGTCGCAGGCCTGGTGTTGAAATGACAAATGAAAATCTTCCATGCGTCTCTATTAAAGAATGGGTTTTGTTTTTTTTCTATTTGGTTCTCGGGACTCAGCCGTGCACGACGCTCATCACACACACAACACAGCACCCTGACAATCTGCCTTTCACTGGAGCCCCTCTGTATTTATACATTTTCATGTGGGGGTGGGTGGGGGGGATTGGCAGATGAGTCACTACTTCACAAATAGCTACTTCTT